>NC_089325.1:7807358-7947358 GCF_036669915.1 Pocillopora verrucosa
ACTGTGACCTCGGTCGTATTTTCAAGACCTCGATCACAGTTTTTCACCATACGGACCTCCCAGCCGGCAAATAACATATATTTATTTCGCATGTATTGCGTGGTAACACGGTCTTCGCTAAGACCTTTTTGTGATCAGAATTTTGGAAAATATGTTTACATGGCCAATTTTTCAGAAACATAACGGAAACGAACAACAGCGGAAACATCCTGACTTAAATATGACGGAAAAGTGACTTGACATTTCCTTTCCGGAAACATGACAGAAACTTGATAGAATCGCCAAGACTTGGTATAACAGTTTGCCGCAAAATGTAAATGTAGTGGAAACGTGAAGCTCTATGTTTCCGTCACAATTAAGAAATGCGGAAACGTGGGATTTCGTCCTGTGCTTGTTGCTATTTAATATTTACAGTCTTGGATCTCAGATCCCCAAATCCTTGCCAAATAAATCCCAAATCCAGATTGCCATTTTTCGAAAAAAGAAAGCCGGTATTTTCTCTAACCCGAGGGCATATTTCAAATATTTAACCTAAGATAACATTCGATGCTTTTTTCATAATTTCCATTAGGGAAGTCATTCCCAGTTTAGATTCAAACGTGATTCTGGAGACTGCAGCTGATTCAGGGTAGCAAATAAACGCAAGCAGAACATGAGAGGTGTTGATCACAAAAATATAAGAAGTATAAAAGGTCCCTTCCTTATCAAAAATTAAAGAAAAAAATCCACCTAAAATTTGTAATTTACATAGATAACAACCTCATGGTGTAAACAAGAAATAACAAAACCCAAACTAAATAAATATTTTGATAATTTGAACGCATATTGACAATGATTAATAACAAATGAAATGAAACTTCCGCTGTCTTAAATGGACACCATGACAGTCCTAGATGATGATGACCAAATTTTTATTTTTAGGCTATGATGCAGTACATTATAGCGTATCAAATCTAGATCTAAACATAACAGCAACTAGTAGAACACTGGTCTTCTGAGGTTGTTATTACCTTAAAATCCAGACTTACGGGTTGGAGATTCCCTCGCCACTTTACCATGAGAGTTCGCAGTTTGGAACTGAGGAAGGGAAATGAGCGTTTCTTTTATGACGCACATTCAATATGTTTGCATTTGCATTCAATGAATGCTAAGATTATAAACTTGGAGAAGTATTTGTATATGTAAAAAAAGCTGGAATTCGATTGGTTAACAAGCTTTATCTGTTGCCTGTCTAACTACAAACACCAGGTGAAATCGGCTAGTTAAGCCAATCAAAATCGAAGGATAAATTACGATAAGCTGGCTGCCCAGGCTCAAGTTGAAAACAAAAAAAGTAGATGAAATCCCTAGTCAGGCTGATGTATTAACTTCTCAACCATTCCTAATGTAGATTATCATTGACTAAGTCTCTCGCATGTTATCATTGCCTGCTGGTTTTCATGATCATGTCATTCATTTCAGTTATTCAGAGACTACAATATGTTATGAACGCAGCGACAAAGGTGATCACTTACTAGCAAAAACTTGATTATGTCACACCACTACTTACTGAGCTACACTGGCTCCCCGTCCGTCAGCGTATTATTTTTAAGATTTTACTGTACACCTTCAAGGCTCTTCATGGTGTGGCGTATTATTTTTTTAAGATTTTACTGTACACCTTCAAGGCTCTCCATGGTGTGGCTCCAACGTACTTGAATGAGTTCATCAGCCCTTATGTTCCTAGGCGAGCTCTCAGGTCTGCTGACCAACTTCTACTGGAGCAACCAACACACAAGCTCAAATTGACTGGCCTGAGGGCTTTTTCAGTGTGCGCGCCTTACCTCTGGAACTCGGTTCCATTTGAGATTAGAAGCAGTGCATCGGTCTCTATTTTTAAAGCTAAGCTAAGCTTAAATTTTTACATAATTATAGGTTATGATAATTTGACACTGTAAAGCGCATTTGGGCGTTAGGAAAATGCGCTATAGAAATAAATTATTATTATTAGTATTATTATTATTATATTATTAACATTTACTTCATCGCAATTTCTAGTCAGTTACGCGTTACCCACTAGATATCGATCGATTTGAAGTTACTTGCTTGAGAAAGAGCTGAGTTACTGCAATCATTCCTTTTTCACTTGACGTCAAAAACCTTGTCGTTTAAACAAGCAAAAAAAAAAAGAAAAAGCCTAAAGGCGAATAATTAGCAGATAACATTACCTCCATTTCGCACATCAGGTAGATAACCTGTTTCAAATGTCTTGGGAACACTCTTCCCATCTTAACATCTATCTTCCTAATAATATACATGAAAAAAATTGGCTAAGATATATGCAGTTTTCAGGTAACTCAGTGCAGAAGAGGGTTAATTCAGTGCAAAGAAGTATAACAAACCAGGCATTCTGATTGGTCAATAAACAAAGAAACTCACAGATAGCCAATCGCGTGCGAGCCTTAGTTGTCGCAACATTTGGATGCGCTGAAAATTTGCGAGCAAAACAATGGCCGGCATTTCAATTAGGTTTTCTTTCGCCATAACAATACAGCACCTGAGAAACAGCTCTAACAATGAAGACACTGTAAAAAGCATTACTCTTTGGTTGTCGGTTTGGAAAAAGTGGTGTTCAGAGAAGGGAATTGTAAGGAAATCGAAAATTACGAGCCGACCCAGCTTAACACTTAACTCGAGCGATTCTACACCGAAACTAAAAACAAACATGGTTAAACCTCGCAAACGACGATCCCATTTCATTGAAAGTGATTCGGACAGACTGAACAATTCCTTGAACTGTTTTGCGCCTTTCAGATGTGAAAACATCATTGTGTATCATTGTTTTGATCGTACGCGGTTGTTTTGACCAAACACTTCACTTTGCACTTGAAGCGCACGCTTTGCTTCTGCATAATTATGATAAGCTATCTTGTATTTTTTCATGTAAATTATTAATACGTAATCACATGATTTTTCTCGTGCAATGTGGAGTAAATAAGCACTTGTTAATTTTTTCGAAGACAACAAATTTTGTTAGTCTTTGAAAAAATTTATTCATGCTTATTTATTCCAAATTGCGCTCGAAATCATGTGATTACTTATACAAAATATGTATCAATTTAGTATCTATCTGTCTGGACTTATTAGTGTTAAGAAAGTTCAGATGAAAGCCAATATCTAAGGCACTACGCACCCACTCCTCCCCCAGCTCAAAAAAAGACAATTGATGACAAGTAAGAGTTGATATTGGGTCAGGGGAGGGGTAGGTGCACAGTTGTTCAGTTGGTGACGACATTTATTCCTCTTTCAGACATCAAATTGGTCATTAATGTTAGAAATTATGGTAAAGATTACAGTCTTGAGTCTTCCTCGATAGCTTCCTGTTCAGTTTGTAAGAAAGCATTCGATGTTATGATGCTGTGACTCGGAGGCGACTGGCGGTTTCTTTTACTCACTATTCTTATAAATGCCGTATTGACCTTGGCGCTCAGGAAAATGTAAAGCCATGGGTTGATGGCGCTGTTGGCGTGACCAAACCAAAAACAAACAAACGTGACATTTGGCTGAAGATTAACCTCAATATTCCATGCTTGCATGACATACATCAGATGGATCACCAGTGGTGGGAGCCAACAAAGGGCAAAAGTGGAGGTAACTATGATGAGCATCCAAACCACTCTCCTCTTTAAAGTTTCCTGTTGTTCTCGATTTTCAGTCGAATGTTCATTTCGAGGTGCAGCATGAAACCATAACTTCCTTGCAGTGATAATATACAGAAATGAAATAACGCTCAAAGGGATCAGATAGTTGAGAATCACAAGGTAGAGGAATAGCCCTCGGATAGCCATATATGGATCACCCAAAATATAAACGGATAACGAGCACACGGAAAGTTTACCTATTTCCTCCACGGTTTGAATCGCTGGAAAAATGGACATCGAAGCCAGCGAAAAGATCCAAATAAACGGTACAGTCAGTTTAGGCTTTCGGAACCAAAGATTGCGGCGGAGGGGATGAACTATGGTACAGTACCTGTCCATTGCTATGACTGTCAGGCAGAGGATGGACGCTGTTAATGTAGCATAGGCAATGTATACTACACCTTTGCACATGACTTCTCCAAATACACCCGGTATCATCCACAATCCGTCTGTATGGATGTGGGCAATCGACCAGGGCATCACAATCAATGCCACCAGCAAATCGGCGATGGCCATGTTGACGAACATGAAGCTTGTTAGTGATCTTACTTCAGGTTTTTTCCACACGATGTAGATGAGGAAACCATTCCCTGCAAATGCTACGAGCATTGTGATGGTGTATAAGACTGTGAGGATGATCCTTTCGTTCTCTTTTAATGTCATTTTCAATTTCTCTTTCGTCTGTTTGTAAGCTTTACTGGAACGAGAAAATATTCGCGAATTATGATTAAGTGGAAACACAGTTTCCGCTGAAACTTTAACAAAGAATGTCGAACGGTTTATGTTTAATAAAAATTAACTTGATCTTGGTTGGATGGACTCTGATAAGCATTGCGTAAATGGGGTTGACGTCATGCAATATAACTTTACTAAGACTGATTCATCTCAGCGGTGGTCGTACATTACAGATACGTTCACTTACAACGCGAGTACAGCTTTTGTTAACTATCTGATAAAAGATACGCGCTTCCGTTGATCTGCCTATTACTCTTTAGTTTAGCTGAATGTTTATAGGATTTTAAAGGTTTTTGCATGGATACAGAAGACAATTTCCTTTCATGTACATGAAAAAATTGTGGAAGACAAATTCTCTACATGTGCTCATCTTTCAATCATTAGAACATACGAGTAACAATTTTAAGGTGAAGCATCTCTTCAGGAACTGACTCATCACGCTAATGCCTCAGAATGTTAAAGTTTCTTTCATTTGAATAGTTTTTGGAAGTCAATATGAATCGCGTGTCTTCACCAGACGGATTAATTGCAATTGACCCCGATTTAAACACAAGTCAAGTGCATAATGCACGCATAATTATAATTTCATCGGACTACTGACCTCTTATGATCATTAGAAAAGAATACAAGAAAATCGTATGTATGTAACTGTTTCTGCTTTGCTTAACTTTGAGAACGGACTACGCTGTATAAAAAGCGGGGAAACTTAAAACCAGCGAAACGAACGTGTTTCCGCCTAGAAAACTTACGCGTAGCGTTGGAACTCAACACAGACACTTTTTTTTGTTTTTTTTTTCAGCTCACTCTGGTTGGATTTTTGGCACTTAAGAATGCAACCATTTCCTTACTAACTCTAAGATTTAGTTAATCTGTTGCTAACATAAACCATTTACAGAACTTTAAGGAAATTTACTTTAGAAATTACTGTCACGATCAACTTCTCAAATTAATGGCCAGCCTGCTAATCTTAAGCTTGATGAGTCTGCGTCAGGGAACGGCTTGCGAGAGGAGCGGTTTCTTTCTTCGTTTCCAGCAGTCATTATGCATTGTCGAATGCGAATTGCAATCACACATATTTCGACATGCTCTATGTTCGGTAATAAGATCCTTCTGACGGGGCCCAGTTCACTCATCAGACTGAATTGGTTAGAACAGATACTCTGAATCGGGAAAGATGAAATTGAAAGCGAGGAAGTTTCGTCTGTGCCCACACCTCAATCATATGACAGGATGAAAATAACTTTCGTTCTGTGAATCACTGCATTACAAACCAAAATCCAGACACGACTTGATATAGAAATTTTAAGACACCACGCGGGAAGTTTCGGTCTTTTAGGTTTAGCTATGGTCATGCCTCAAATAACATTTGTAAAAAAAAAGGGAAAAAAAACAATTCGGTCGATATGTTTGACCAGTAATAATTGATTAGAATAGCAACATTAAATCATTGTAAGATATCAGTTTACTGCTCGTGGGAACATGCCGAAATGGGTAAAGCAATAATTTAGAAATGTCTTCGACCGACCCTGTACTTGTTTCTTGAACATCACATTTACTTCCATTGTCATTGAGCTTCTCTGTTGGGGTAACCTTTTAAGCCTCTACGCGACTTTGTAAACAGCTGCAAATATAGATAAGCCGAAGGCTGAAAACAACATTGGCATCAATTTGCAACCGGCTCACCATCAACGCTGTCTACTATCAGGTGAATTAAAGGAAGTTGTAATATGACAAGTGAATTGAACTTTAGACTTTATACTAGCTTTGACCAAACACAAACAATCACGTCCACTCTGACTCAATTTGTAATTGCACTCCATAATAAATTTCGTTTGTAAGCAAAGCTTGTTTTTTTTACTATAGCGAGTGACCTGAGTGGAGTCTTCCTTCGATCAGTTGACAAAACGAACTGGTTTGGCTGGTGTGCTCGTTGGTTTGAGAAGTAGAAATGTTAATTCGATGACGAACACACCAGTTCAAAACTGTCACTCTACGCCAAACCAAATCATCTACTAGCGCCGCTTAAGTAAAACAATGGGAGCAGCAACACAATACAGGGCCAATCTTGAAGCAAAATCTACGGTCGACTCTCGCGCTACGGACACCTCGCCATTGCGACGAGAGCCTCGATGAAACGCATCAAGAAATGTCTGAAATAAACTCCCGTTTCCATTACGGACTCAGGCTGAAATGCGGACACTTTCATGCCACCCAGTGAAACATTTCACTCGTCTTTTCTCTCGCTATTGCGGACAATTAAGTACTTCATCCAAAATCCTGACTCACATAATGCAAAGCGACATTACGATGAAGGAAAATACAGAAACCATTCTTCAGTTGGCTGCGAACACGAGAATTTCCTGCTTGCGGCCAAATCTTTTTCCGGTTCGTGAGGCCATGTTAGAAACTTTAGGTTTGCGTAGTTACATATTATTTCAAATGTTTAGAGACCAAATAATTTATTTTTCTCTAGTACCCCGCTATTACAGACTCTCACCATCACGGACACAATATCTCCCTCCGAGGTAGAGCGTAATAACGGGAGTCGACTGAGGCTCTTTTGGGTCGGTAGTGGATGAAAGAACGACAGTTTTGCTACTGGCTCGTTTGACTTGGCAGAGGATGAAAGAACGAGGAATAATGGATGTGCGTGTTTAGAGTTAGGTCTATATATGTGGTGGCTCGGTTGACTTAGCAGAGAATTAAAGAACGAGGAATTGTGAATTAATGTGCACTGTCTTAGGTCCATATGTATGGCTCGTTTGGCGCATGGTTAGAAGTGGCCCAGTATTCTGTTATACATCCAAACAATGTAACAAAAGGAGAAGAGACTTCGCCATAAAGCCCATTCTGATCCGAAGCGAGTCGTATTCTTAAAGATAATCTAAAACTTTGGGGTTATGCGGTAACCTTGCCCAAATGATTCTTACCTTCTCGTCGAATTTAAAGCAAAATTGTAAACAGTGTTCTACTAGCTGTTGGCAGCTGTTCATACAACCGACTCCTTAAAGTCAGAACACATCTCGTGGGAATCACGAATGCATGGAATTTGGTGACCGCCATAAAAGGAAACTCGACCGAGCTTCAACCGCGGTCGACCCAGACCATATTTTTCATAAAATATTTTCACTGGCATTCTGAATTGCGTGAAAACCGTCGGAAGGCTGTGCTTTTCTTTTCTTTTTTTTTTTTTTTTTACCATTTCAGACGCTTAAGTTCGTGTACGGATGTTACTAAAACCAAGAACGGGAAACGGGACTGAAAGAAAAGTGGTTATCTGTAGCGTTGCAGTTGTGTCTTCCGTTGTAGTTATGTCCTTACACCTTATAACCAATGGAATGCAGTTTTACTTCTTTCAATCAAAGTGCGTTGCGATCGTGTCTTCTGCGTATCACTTTATAACTAGGGGAGGGATGCAATGCAAAAGTGTAAAAAGATCGTTAAGATTTCAGCGCTCGAAGTTTGAGAATTTCATGGGCTATCCTTGATGCCTTTTGGATTGGTGAAAGAGTAAGATTCTGGCGGCGTTTTTAAGTGCGAAGTATTAGGGAAATTTTCTTCCATACGTTGGAAAGCTTAGGAAGACGAGAATTTGACATTGCCTCTTGGCTTCCCTTACTTTTCTGTCGGAGCTAGCACAATAAGGTAAGGTTTTCGTTGCATTTCATGCTAATATTTTTTTAAAATTTAAATATTACAATCATTCTTCAAAGATCACGTTCAAGTTTTGTGCTAAATTCCTGTGGATTTCATGTAGCTGTATGATACCTGGATTCATTGAATCCTTCTGTGTCGAGGACTGACTTTTTAATTTTGTTTAGGACATGCAACACTAGATATTACACGATTAAAAAACAGGACAGATCTCGGTGTTTCAATGATCAAAAACTTGTGATTTTCTTCCAGCCTCATAATAATTTGTATTGTGTTACATGTAGCAATCTCATAGTGTCTACACTGATGGCTATTATGGATGCAGTGGAAGACATGTACTCATTGTAAATGTATGGGGCTACGCAAAAATTCAGCTAGGATGTATTGTCGATGTCAAACTTCACATATCCTGGAAAGTTAACTTAGACACTACTTACACATATGATGAAGATCTGGTCTCTTTTAAAGGATAGGGTGCTGGCTCCTAACGCCCTCCAGCAAGTAACAGTGGGGTTATAACGCGTTAAATCATTCTCTTTGCTCACCCAGAAGGGCACAAATTTGCAGCAAAATTACTCTTCACCTAATAATATGTGCTTTTCTATTTAAATCAGTGGCTGACATATTTTTGGTATGATGGTTTACATTGATCATTGCTGTGCTTTAAAGTCATCATTGAAGTACCAATTAATTCCTTTGCCATCAGTAATGGTTTTAAAATATACTGTGTCAGAAATCACAGCACTGTGCCCCAAAATGTGATGTTGTCCTGGGCACAATTTCATATTTTTGAGCAAGTCAAAGGTAAAAATCAAACAAGACCACACAGACATCATCTACGAGACAACATTACTATGTATATAATGTTTATATAGTTAGTTATGTAAAAGCTACTCTATTCATTAAATCAGTGTCAATACTCTCCCTTGTAGCAGATATCATTTTTAGCTAACTTGGGAAATAGTGGTCTAAAGATCCAAACTTTTAAATTTCCAGGGAAAGGTTCCCCAGACTTTGTCATCAAAGTAGGAATGAATGGCTGCCACACTGTCATTTTGGTCTCTCCCAGCTGCTCAAACGTTTTCCCTCCTTTCCACAATCTTACCAAAGCCCCCATATATGTAGTAATAAAAACATTGAAGTGAAGTGTGCAATCTCAGCAGGAGATGATAATCATGCATACTTTTAATTGAGTCATCCTAGTGGATGTTTGGTGAGGTACTGCATTCTGTGCTCAAAATCTAGTTCACATAGACCTGGGAAAAAAGAATGGGGTGTAATAGTCAGGTTGGTGAATTGCTACAAGCTCTATTTCGATATCACTACTCATTTGGTTATCTATCTTGCCAATACTCTTTCTGGTTATTTGGGTTTTATGGAAAATCTTTCCATTGAGAAGAAGCATGGTGTGTGTTTGCAAATTAATAGAAAAGAAAAAGAAAAAAAAAGATAATAGGAAAGGTCAACAGGATGATACCAAAGACAGTGGTACATTTTTTTTTGGCAGGGGGGTAGTTTTTTATTTTTGAATTAGGGTTCTAGCCTAAGTGTGTCTAAGTTTCTACACTTGTTGTTTAGTCTTGTGATTTCTTGCTTTAAGAAGTGAGGTAGAATTGTTTGAATTTGTTTTTTCGTTCAGCCATTTGAGTCTGTGGAAATGGAAATGGAAATAAAACACATAAAAATGATGGTAAGGAACACATTGCTTGCACTATAAAGTACTGAAAGTAATTTGTAACTTCCATATTTGTTATTTACAATTGACATGCTTTGCACGGGTGTTGTGTGATAAGTGGAGAAGTTAACTGTATTTCAAAAATCAAATCACTTTAAACTGCAGTTAAAGCTATTACTTTTATAGTTATTAAAGTATCAAAGGTAACCCCTCTGAGAACCTTCCCTAGTGTCTGTGTTATAGAGGTCTGCACTAAATATAGGTTAATTTATTGAGAAATGTGGGAAGAATAGTATCCAACTAAATGATGTAAGTTTCAGCCAGTTGAGGGTTCTTGCTTTTTTTATTGTGGTGCTAATGGTGTCTCAGTCAATTGCCGGCTTAGTATTTAAGCACGAGTTGTGCTTGTTGATTATTTGACTTTCCCTTCAATGTTTTTTATCAGTGGAGCTAAAACAAAAAGTGTGGGAGGCCATGCTTTAAAAAAATGACAGCAAGGCCTTAAAAGTTTACTTAGATCTTTATAATAATGGAGGGTTATTTTATTGGCAGTTGCATGTATAGATGGGTTGCTAAGGCCACTTACCAGGAGTAGACTTATAAGATAAAAATACTGCATTTGAGCTCAAATTTTACACAAACATTATTCAGGTATGATGGAAATTTAAAAGCACATTCTTGTCTCATTCATAGGTGATGCTACATACTCCACAGGTGTCAAATTTATTCAATTTTGTGTTCATAATTACTGTTGGCCTTGATATTTTTAACATTACGTCACATTTAATATAACATAACATCATGTAACATTTAATATTACATAACATTGCATAACATTATATATCACTGTTTTCAACAAACAATTAAATTTTTAAGTTTTGATCTGAGCAATTAAAAACATTATTGTCTTGTTTCCAAGGCTTCCAAGGAAGGTTTCTTCACTTCATGCCAGGGTCCTTATGTACATTACTCTGTTTTATGGAAAATAACGGTTAACTTGAGCAGGAAAACTCTGATCAGTCTAGAGAGGCTAGAAAATAATTGTGCTTAGAAATAACAGTTACCTCCAGCTGGAAAACAAAAAAAACAGAACAGCTTGTAGGAGCTGAAAAATACAAGTAAGTACTGGAGAAGAATATTTATTCCCAGCTGGTAATCTCAGAACAGCTGTGTGGGGCTGGAAATTAAAAGTACTGGAATACAACAGTTACCTCCTGCTGAGAAACTGAGAACAGCTGAGAGGGGCTGGAAAATAACAGTGCTGGAATACAAGAGTTATCCACTGCTGGAATTCAGAAACAGGAAACTTTTGAATACTATCATGCTGCAATACACTGAGCATGCAATAATATCTTCCATTGCCTCAAGTCCAGTTACTTGTAGAAAGGTCATTTCTTAACCATTAAATAGGATCTGTTTCACCAGTTATGTACAGTTTGCAACCCTTGCGAAATGGCTTTTGGAATTCCTAGGAATTTTTTCCTAGGAATTCCTAGGAATAAAGGTGTGAATTTTCACGGTAAATTCGGACTGGGAATTCCTAGGAATTCCTAGGAATTCCCAACCATAACAACTCTGGTTCTAAAAACCTAGAAATTCCTAGAAATTCCCAGAAATTCCCAGAAATTCCCAGAAATTCCAAGTTTATAGCCAACAGGACTTGGAATTCCTAGGAATTCCAACTCAGAGAACCAATGACTTTCCCTGAAAAGCTGTAAATCTAAAAAATTCCTAGGAATTTCTGGGAATTTTCGGGAATTTTTACGAATGTTTAAGAATTACTGGGAATTTTTAAGCAAAAATTTTAGGCTAATGATATAAAATACTCTAAATTAAAAAAAAAACCCAGCTAAAATTCAAGTATTCAATGAAATTTATTTAGAAGCTTAATTAAGGCTTACATGTAAAATATTTTTGATTAATTATTAACATCAACTTGTAGTAGTATTAAGATGGAATTTGATTTATTTTTCTTTTCTTGAAAACTTCATATGGATTAATCCTCAATTACAGCTATTCATATAAAATAGTCCTACTCAATCATTAAATTTGGTTTGACAAATCTGTTGATTCTTTTCCATAAAATACAATATCTTAAATTATATTTGAAAACCAAGCACTCTTGGGAGTGAAGGGGTTAATTGCAGATAAATAAAATTGACTTTCCTAGGAATCCCCAGAAGACTGGGAATTCAGTTTGCAAGGGCCATTTGCATACTTGGGAATTTTTGAGAATTCCTAGGAATTCCCAGAAAACTGGGAATTCAGTTCGCAAGGGAATACATTAATGAAAAAAAAAATCTTAACCCCTAAGAGTGGCCAGCCTCTGAATTCTCCTTACAATATCACCCCTAAATCAAACATTAAGATCACAAGAATCAAGGAAATGACCAACAACTAATAAAGCTCTTGATTTTTAAACAAATTCTCCTTGTTAACAGCTCTGGAAATGTATAGAGGACAGTATGGATACCAGAAATATGTTTATGAAAAACTGGCAGATACTGTTTTATGCATTGTGCTGGTGAAGACAGCAGTGCAAGAATAGGTGAAGATGAAATCAAGAAATGCAGAACAGGAATGAGTCCATTTAGTCCTGAAAAAAACCATGGAAGAGGTTTCTACTGGTTTTGGTGTTGCTTTTCCTGTAAGTATGAATCAGGGGATTTTGAGGAGGATTGTGAAGATGTGGAAGATGATCCATTTGTTTTCCCCCCTCCTCTTCCTCCCTTAGACATTCAACTATTGGACAAAGACACAGAGTTGTCAAATCAAAACAAAATTCAAGGTAATTAATATGTTTACCATTTTCACTCTTTGTCTCTTTGTTTTTGTAATATGTTTTTTTAACTATATTGTTCCGTAATTATTCATCTCTATAAACCTTGTTTGTTTTTTGTTATTTGCTAAAGAAAGCATTGTTGTGCTTTTTTACAGCCAGTGAACCAGATGATGAAGATTTTGTCCTGTTTGAGCTCCTCAAGGCTCCCAAAGATGCTTCTCATAGGTTATGCAGAATTTGTGAGTGATTGATAGTTTTCCTCTGTTAGGTTTTCTCTTACTTTATTATTATTATTGTTACTTTTATTATTATTATTGTTATTATTATTTTAAACTATGGAGAGATGTTCTTGTAACATGCTAAGTAGTTTAGGGGAATACCATTATTATTATCATTATTTTATACTATGCAGAGATATTCTTGTAACATGCCAAGTAGTTAAGGGAAATATTATTATTATTATTATATTATTATTATATTATTATCACTATTATTACAATTATAATTATTATTACTTTTGTTTTATGTGTCCTTTGATGACCAGTTTTGGATGTTTTTTATTGCCTTATGTCTGCAATAAATTTTAATTTAAATTATTTTAAATACATCTAATGATTGATGTTCCTTCTTCGATTGCTAAATTTGTCTGTTGGGTTAACAGAAGGATGAGGTTGTTTTCATTGTCCCTCGAGTTAATTCATAGCATATTATCATTAACATGCTGATACTTGGTTAGTGGTACTTCATTAGCAAAAAAGTCCAACTAACCCAATGAAAGTAGGGCAAATGTGCATTTTAATACCAATTTGGTAAAGACAGTTTTTCATGAGCTGAGTGTCATTAAAGTTTCTTTCCTTATGGAGACTGATTTTCCTCACAGATTCCAACCTACAGATTCTCTATTCGAAAGAAGGAAGGAAGGTATTCCAAGGCCATAACGCCATCACTGAGCAATATCTTTTCAAACTAAGGAAGGAGAAGGGGATCAAAAGAAGAAATGGTAGAGTTTGATTACTGGAGGCAGGTAAGGAAGGGGAAGTCGAGAGAAAGAATTTTTCATTAAAAGTGGGATAGAGCCTTGGAATTTTGGACCAAGGAGACCACAGAAGAGTTGATAGATGTGCAGGTATCTTAGAGCAAGTTGAGAGTGATGGATAGGTCTTGTTGAGCATCACAGAACAGCATCATTATGAAATGTGGAGAGACTAGAAATGGAGGCAACTTGAGGAGAAAGACTTTTTGCAATTTTAAATTTGGAATTGTTAAGTTCCAGAGTTTCACATCCAGTGCATTTCCAGAGCAGTAAAATTTTAAAAAAGGACACAAACATTTAAATTGCAAAGAATCTATTTAGAACCTTTACGTTTACAGCAACCCACATAAAAAGAAATCTTACCAACAATTATGAATGAGTGGGTGAATAAAATAGCCTTGACTCCTCAATCTGGTGTCAACTGCTTTATTTTGTTCAATAAGTATATAAGGGAAAATTGGAAGAACAGAAAGAGTTACTTTCTGTAATCTGTTAAATAGTATTGAACAAAATCACTATTTCACCTGAAGTTATTTGCTTGAATTATTTGTACTGAAGATGTTTATTTCCATAGAAGTGTTGCATGTTCAAGTACAACTGAAGGAGTTCTTTTTTAACTACCACATATGCCATCTTTAACCCGATTTTCCATTTGATCAGCGAATTTTAGAAAAACGGGGTAAATTCTGTGAAATTCATCCTTTAGGTGGATTCTATCCTACTGACTTGCCATAGCCACCTTTACCCCCATTTTCGATTTAATTATTGTGTGAATTTTTTATAAACAGGGTAAATTATGACAAATCCACAAGTTAATAAATCCTACAATAATTTAGAAACAGTACTAAAAAAAGATAAACCAGCTAAAATCAGCGGAACCGCAATAAAATCACAGTCGACTACTTCAATTTTTTTAGCGGAAGGCTCAGTGCGATACGGCAAAAACCCACAGTATTCAAAATAAACAACTGAAGGCCAAACTTCTGTAATTGAAGGAAGACTTCGTGACGCAGACAAATAATCACAACTTTGACTTCTCAGTCGATCACACCTCCGGCAGATCAGGTGAAGTGTCAAAAATACATAATTTTATGTCGACGAGCCATAATCTATGATCTTCAACTATTAAGGAAAATAAACAATCGTGATATGACGCTACATTGTGCCTTTGTCTTAGCTTGTGGCTTAAATGTTGTCATTGGAGTCGTAAGTCGAGCAATGAAGACTGCAAATAAAACGTGAACAATAACGCATCCTTTGGTCGAAAGTCACTTTGTTATTCATGCAGCAAATTGTTCTTCCAAGTTCAGGTTTAACAACGATATGTATGATTGGCCACTATATCACATTACGTCAGAGGACATATTTACGATAAGAGGACATAAGAGCAAAGGTACAGTTATCTGCATTTCAATATAAAATGGCGGATGACAACACGGTAAAAGGGCCTGAGCACCATTTTATAGTAAGTGCTATTCGAACGCGGTCGTTAGAGCAATCAGCATGAGCGATAAAGGAAGCTTTTATTAAGACGTTTTTTACTTGAACTTTGACTTCAAAAATTTAGTTTTACGCGGAAAAACTAAATACATCATTGGAAAACAACGAAAGAACAATGTTGGGAAAAAAAGGGAACGAAGCTAAGAACATAATCTAACACGTTGTTATTTTACTTTATCGAGTTGGACAGCTGTCAGCCACTGATCAACCGACTGTCTAAAGGGTAATTTATTATGACAAGAAATATTGCATTGCACAAACAAAACGCAATTATCTCCATAAAAGCCTTGAATACAGAGGGCGCCAGAACTTTGATTATAATTTCCTCTCCCAGCATGGAAATTACATAACAGAAGCTTTTCTCATCTATTTTTTCTTTCTTTTGACTTTGAATTACTTGTTCTGTCCATAAATAAAAACGATTAAAATGAAAATAAATGGTCGACCGATAGCACTTTGTATTTTTAGCGGCGGATAAGTCAGGACCTGCGTGAATAATTGATAACAGGAACAGTTGTTGTGGTTGATAACAGATGACAGATGCTGTGGTTGCTTTCTTTTTTCCATAGCACAAACAGCAAAAGCAGTTTTTCGAATCAGCGAGAAAGTAGACGTCGGCGGACATAAGTGATACGCTGTTTTTTGGAGCTGATTGAGTCTAAATGTGCCACTTGCACACTTACACAAGCTTCTTTATCGGAGCTTTAAGGTTTTACAGCAGGCGGATCGACTATATATGGTTGTGAATCTTGCTTTTGCACAAACGCTTTAAGAGGAAATCCTATTAACCGCGACTCTTCGTGAAAGCTTAATGATAGACACAATACAGTCAAATTGTTAATAATAAGGTAAAGGCCAGGTATACTACCGCCGGGTAACTTGGCTTTTATCACTTGGCGCGAAAAATCTTTGCATCTATTTATCTTCCAGTACCCTTCAAATCGCGTGGGTGAGAACTGAATCGTCCGAAGATGAACCTATGGTTTTCATTTCTTGGAATGTTGGCTCCAACCCTCACGAAGACAAAGTTTTCTGGATATTTCCAAGCGTATTTTTGTGCCTTTGGAAAGGTATTTGACAAGAACGAAAGCTTAATCGAAGAAAGGTCTCCATGAACTGTCTTACCTCACATTTCTATCGCATTGGGTCTTGATTTAAAAAAAATAAAAACAAAAACAAACAAAATAAACAAATAATGTTACGGGCATTTTAAAAATTATTTTTAGTCAAATAGTTGTTTCCCTTTGCCTGCCACCTCTGGACGTCGAAGACCAATAATGTAGCCGCATCTTCCGAATTACTATAGTTGTTCTTTAACTAAATTTGTCTGTCGTGCTCGTGCACTAAATTAAAAGTACAAGAAACAATAATTAAATATTGGCTTGCGACAGCAAGAGAAACATTAGTACAATTATCATCAGGCGACGTTCTCCTTGTCATTATTCATTTTCCTTTATTTTCCATCACTACAAACGTAAGCCTGCCGTGGCACTCCTATAAAGACAGTTATACAGACAAAAATGAGAAAAATGACGATCGCGAAAATACAATGCATGAAGATACATTAGCGCTACCTGAAGCATGAAAAAACAACAGTTATTCACAGGAGTCCAAAACAAGATACTCAGCTTGCACACGCGTCTAAACTAACGATATGAATCGGCTCTGGATTCCATTGTTGCAATGATCGCTTTTGGAATATCCTCATTCACCACATGTTCTAATTTTATCAGCAGATATTAGCTGATCAGGAAACCTTTGTTTTGATGTTTTTGTGGCCTGTGTCCTAATACATCTACAAGTTAGTGTTAAATTGATAAAACCCACCCGTGTAAGTAGTTCGATTGTCTAGGTCTCTTTCTTAGGATTCCCATCAACGCTATCAACCAATCACTATCTATGGTAACCAAGAAAAGAGTTAAATTCGGTTTCAACGGGTACTATGCAAAAACTTGCTCGATGCACGTTATTTCTTTCTCACATACAACTCTGCCCTAAACATTCATGGTTTTCTACTGTGCTCTTATCAGTGCATGCAAAGAGGCCGAGGTTACATAGTTCGGAGCAGCCAGGTAGCTCGCTTCTAATTAATACTGTTTGAATAGTCTCATTTAACAATCTCAGTTATATTATTCACCTTCTGACATCATGCTACGTGTAGCTCCTGCTTCTACTACAACAAGCTCTTCGATTTTTTATTTACTTCTATTGATCTTACAAGTTAAAACTTATATATCCTTTTCAATATTTCCTTTATCTTAAGACAATCCAATAAGTAATAAATAAATGATTGAGATTACAGTCTTGATTCTTCCCGGAAAGCTTCTCCTTCGGATTGTAGAGGGGCATTTGATGTTTTGACGCTGACACTCGAAGGTGACTGGGTGCTTTTTCTACTCACCAGTTTTATAAATACCGTACTGATCTTGCTGCTAAGGAAAATGTACAGCCATGGGTTGATGGCGCTGTTGGCGTGGCCCAACCAGAAACACCCGCTTTGGACAATCTTCTGAAGCTGAACATCAATATTCCAACTTTTCATGACATAAATCATGTGGACCACGTGTGCTGGGAGCCAGCAAAGAGAAAAGGCACAGGTGACAATAATGAGCATTCGAACCACTCTCTTCTTGGTCGTTTCTTGTTGCTCTCGATTTCCCGTCATATGGTGATTTCCAGGTGCAACATGGAACCATAACCTCCATGCAGTAATAGTATAGAGAAAGGCAATTACACCTAAAGGTATCAGATAGTTGAGCACCACTAAGTAGAGGAACAAGCCTCGCACAGCCTTCTGTGGATCGCCCAAAATGTAAACAGATAGTGAGCACACGGGACGTTCATTAAATTCCTTCGTTTGAATAGCTGGAAAAATGGACATCGAGGCCAGCGAAAAGATCCAAATAAATGGTACAGTCAGTTTAGGCTTTCGGAACCAAAGATAGCGACGGAGGGGATGAACAATAGCATAGTACCTATCGATCGCCATGAATGTCAGGCAGAGGATGGACGCTGTAAGTGTGGCATAGCTAGTGTATACTACACCTTTGCACATGACTTCTCCAAATACACCTGGTATCTTCCACAATCCGTCTGTATAGATGTGGGCAATCGACCAGGGCATTACAATCAGTGCCACCAGCAAATCGGCGATGGCCATGTTGACGAACATGAAGCTTGTTAGTGATCTTACTTCAGGTTTCTTCCACACGATGTAGATGAGGAAACCATTCCCTGCAAATGCTACGAGCATTGTGATGGCGTACAAGACTGTGAGGATGATCACTTCGTACTCTTTTAATGTCATGTTCAATTTCTGTTCGGTCTGTTGTTAAGCTTTAATGAAATGAGGAAATTGTATATGAATTGTGAGCAAATGAAAATTTCGTGATCCCTTAAATTTAATTAAACAGAAATATATACATATTTTTTCATGATCAGTAAAAGAAGGCCCAACATCAGGAAACCATAAAATCGCTAAAGCCTCAGCGAAAATGGTGAACAGGGATGGAGAGAAGGAATCGATTGCAACCAGACCCCCCACGGAAAAAATACCTAAAAATATGGATTTTATTGGAATTTATGTAACTCTCATTAAAGCACCGTGACTGGAGATGTCAACGTCCACTGAGTTCAGTATTTTTTGGCGTATTGACTTGGGACTTCTCAGAACTAAATTTTGAGAAAGGAAGGGAAATAGACACTTTAAAAACTCTGATACAAGAGTTGTTTTAGTGTGATCTGAGGTATGACACATTACCTTTTACTATTACATAATTACTATTTACCTCAAGGAATTAGGAAGAAAGTCCGCGGAACAGGCTTGGTGCTTAAGACCGATGTTTTGAGAATTAGCCCAGCTTCTTTATGGATGCAACTGAGCTAAAACTTGATCAGTCCATAAGATAACCATTTATGTCATGGACATTCATCTTTCAAATGTATTTTTCATATCCACAAATCACCTGGTGGCTAAACGGGAATTCAATACTGTCTTTTTTTATGTTTTTATACTCCACAAAAAGGACCACCTACGATTTAATTTTTTTTTAAAGTCTGAGCACGAACAGAAGGCATGAACTTATTCCGCTCTAAATATTCAAAGAACCTTACCAAGAACAGTAGTTAGTCCTATTTGCTGTGTTAAAAATAGGAAAATTTCAACCGATGATATCCTATTGGTGGTTCAATTAGCCTCACAGCAAGGGTGGTGTAGTTATGAAATGTGTGTTGTTAGATACAGACGTGGTGTTTTTGTCTGTAACACCTGACTTACTGAAATGGAATATATTCCTAATTTATCGTTCAAATATGACATATGAAACTTCTTTTCGGAGACACTGGCATTAAACAAGCTAGCGATGGCGTTTTAGTTTACACATTTCTGTTGATCTTGTTACTGCGGGAAGTTAGCACACACATACATGTACGCACGAACGCGATATTAAACAAACAACGTAAAAATAACACACTTCACATGGCACAACTTTTAAAATAAAGTTTCAGTTTGAGTTGTTTATTGTGCTTTTTGTCTGTCCCTAGAAAAAATAATATATTAGGAAGTGTTCGAAATGGTAGTTAATACAGCAAAAGTTTCAAATTTTTAAACGGCCCGATTGAACCAGTAAAACCTAATTTTTACTTTTTCGATAATTCTTCTGGTCAGTTTGAGTCACAAACTTGGGTCAAACAAATATGAAATATCTCCTCTACAAGCGGAGATGTAAGCTTAAGTCCAAAATTGAGCTTTTTGCGTTCCTCAAATTTGTAGAATTTACATTGCAGGTGCTCTCCATTCAAATTAACATCACTTCGACTTATTTTCCTCATATTTTCCTCAGGAACAGGAGGACGACCAAAAAATTTTGTTTCTTAAAAAGTGAAAATTGGGGAACAATTTGGAAAATAGGGAATGGAGGTAATATATTTTTTTAAAATAGTTTTCTTGTGATTTCATCGAAACGTCGTACAATCATTTAAAAAAAAAACACTTCAGAAGAGATAATTAGTGCAATGTACAGACAAAAAGAAAGTACGTCTAATTGCAATATGAATAATAATAATGATTATTCATAATGTGAATTTAGATTCAATAATGCTTGATACTATGTTTTAGGTAACATTTTACGCACCAAAAGGATTGGCGATCTCATAAATTCCCTTCCTCAATGTGTTGCTACGATCGTAAATTTCGAGTATCGAGGATCCCTATTACATGAAAACATTACCTATGCTTGGCGAACTCAGGTTAATTAAGGCCTGGGTCAAAAATGATTTTCGCCTCCAGTGCCCCCCCAGCAAGGTTCGCGGAATTCGCGTGGATTGCGCGAGTAACCATAGTTACTTGGAATCAAGATCGCGTAGTTCGTGAACGGCATCCGCCATTTTGAAGTGTCGGCTTTGCATTGGCTTTTCCCATCTTCGCTGGTGAATCCGACAATTTAGAGGAAAACATCAAAAGAAGGTAATAACATTTTCTTTGCTATCTTCATTTCCTCAAAAAATGGCATGATATCGCTGTCTTAAAGCCAAAGAGAACCCTTTTGAACCAACGAAGACTTAAACACCGCTCTCAACATGTTCATTGACTTCACTGCAAATACAATGCAACATGTCGAAACATGAATTTATAATATAGCGCTCATTTCTTAAGCTCATAGCGTTTTACAATGTTTGTAACTTATGCATAGAAAAAAGTACCATGTTTTGTAACAAATGCATAGAAAAAAGTTTCATTGTGGATATACCATTCAATTTTGAAATTAAATTTAGATTGATAAATCCTCTATCATATCATGATGTGTATACTTATGGTGTCTATCAAAATTTAGGCTTTTGAATGCTTTGGAAACAATTTCTCCAAGAAGCAGATGAATTTACTTACAAAAGTAATCCCCCAAAGCAGTTGTTAGGTAAGTTTAATTGCTTCTGAATACTCGCGTGTTCAAAATGGCGGACACTAAGTTGAATACGTGACTGCGAGTTTCCAAAATTCCCACCTCTTAAACAGTTTTAATTTGTCTTTTTTCCAAATAAATAGGAACCTGTAGGATTAATTTCATTGACAGCGGTTGGAACCAGGTAAAGGCTAAGATGTTTTCGGGCGAAAACCATGATAGAGGTAGCAGCTTCGCAGAGACAAAACTTGATTTAATCTGCCTAGCACATCTCTCTTTTTTTTGGCAGCTATTCCAAGTGGGAAAACGATGAAAAACGTCTCAAATATTCATAGCGATAACTGCATTTTGATTTGCCTTGTGTTTAGTGGTGGGAATTTGCTCTAGAAAGCAACCGACGAATTTGGCGCCTAAATTAACTGTTTTTGGCTGTTGAGAGTATCATATTACGCTGCCATAATTCAGTCCGAGAGAGATGGTGGTGATACACATTTCTGCCAAGTATGAGAAAAATCCGTCGCCAAATTGCTAAAAAGGCAAGATGACCCAGGCCTTAATTAACCTGAGAACTCTGGAGCTTAAACATAAAACAAGAATATAGCGACGCAACTGCAGCACAACTCGCCTTACTGATTGCCGGAGCACTTTGCACAGCGTTTTCATTTCCGTTCATTGTGCGACTCTTTTTAAGCCTTCATAAAAAACAAAGGAAGCACAGTGGCACACTCACGATTACTTTTATGACAAACTCACCGTTAAGCTTTTCTTTGTCACTCTCAAACAAACGTTACCCTGACATAACATTGAAGGTTAATGACAATGCTGCCCCATTATATGTTTGACAGATTAATTAAAATTAAATTATCAATATTTTGTGGTTCTGGCAGGCTCCCTTTCCCGCTAAACTCATGTCGAGATCGAAAGCGTGAAAAGCAATGTTTATTGTCAGGGGAATGATAGGATTGAAACCGATATTATGGTAGGAAAGATTGGCGTTCGATAGATGATCTTCTTGTTATGACATTAAATAAGAATGGCAGGCTTTTCCTGATCGATTTTTTTTCCAATAGATATGAGGTTCTTTTACAGTCAGGAAAGCGATGTTTGCTGCACAACATCGATGTATGACATCCAAAATCGATGTATTCCGGATGAAATTGATTTATTTTATTTTAAGACTTGTATTATGACGCATAACAATAACGTAATTGAACAAAACATTAATGTATCCATGTTCGATATTTTGTCCGTAAAAGAACCTCATATCTATTGAAAAATCATATCATATCATATCATTTGAAAAAATAAAGTTCTTCGCATTAGCAAGGTCAATTAATATGTGTGCGTGGCAGGTTTCTTCAAATCAGCCTCGGATTCATATTTTAAAGGTGCAGTGCGCCGTCTTATGTGTGCTTTTCGGTCCGTCTTATGGTGATGGTTTCACTCAAGGTATATATCATGGTAATTAATAGTTTAAGAATTTTGCTTTTATTCAGACAATTTGTATCCTGAAAGCTCTTTGAAGTTTCAGAGAAAGTCCTGTCGCAGTGTTAATAAAAAAGTAGCAAGAATTATTGTTTTCCATCGCAATGGTTAGTCAGTGGTTACACACACGAATTTATAGCAAAGGGAAAAAATCAAGTGAAATATTTCCTTATTCCACATTTTCTTTAACTTCGGCTTCAAGGAATTCTTCATGGTTGACACTAAACAGCGCGGTTAACCGGAAGTTTTGGCTCTAGTTAAATAGTAGTTCCTACTTTTGTTAATGTCTTGCCTAATTGCAGGACTCCTCGAGCTTAAATTTCGTTTCGTAAGAGGTCGTGTTGTGTTTTATTGAATATCTTAGAACTGTAACAGTTTCTCCGAGTATTTTTTAGTTCATATGCGAGTCTTATGCATATGCGAGCCTACACGTCACAGAGAGGTTTTCGTTTTAAGCTATAAGAAGGAGATGCGGGTGTCAATGGAAAAAACGACAGATTTTACTCCTTATTCGTAAAAAAAGTTAACCGTAAATTTCATTTCTTTCAACATTGAACGAAAGAAGTTAGCCGTTAGCCGTAAAACGGCAAACGTTTTAACCGTTGGCCATAAAGCCATTACCTCATTGAGACCGCCCTAGGCTTGTTTATCTGCCTATTACTTCCATTAGTCAGAAGAACTGCTAGTGGGTTCTAGGGCTAGGTTTCTTACTTACTTACACGCAACAGAAAAAAGAAAACGGCCAACAAGTTTCTGTCGGACACTAGATATTCAGTCATTTCATTCAATTCTGTGCATCTGTATGAGTGCGTTTTCAGCGCTACGTTTCGGTCTTATATTCGTTAGGCTGTTCGAGTAATGAAACAAAATTCGAAAAATGCCTATTTTACGCTCCCACTAAGCTTTTTACCTGCACGAAATAATTCACTTTTCTAGGGATATGTTAAAACAACATGTTAATTGTAGAACTCAGCTTGTGCATGTTCAACGCGCACTACGTGATAAAGCAGCATAAGGAATTATTGCGGTATCTGTAATATCAAAATTGGGGACGTAGGCCTCTGAAACGGAAAACCATAAAAACTAACTTTATTTTAGCGCAGGTTAACGCCGCTTTTCCTGGGTTGCAGAAGCAGAGAGCAAGCAAATCAACAAGGGGCTAATGTACCGGATTAATTTCATCCACGAGATGTTAATAAACAACGTAAAAAAAAAAAACAATTTACATGGCACAACTTGTGAAAGAAAGTTTCGGTTCGAGGTGTTTGGTTGTGCTTGTTGTCTGTCCCTCGAAAAAATAATATTTTTGGAAGTGTTCGAAATAGTAATTAATACAAAAAATTTTCTAATGTTTTCAACAGCCCGTTTGAACAAGGGAAAACTCGATTTTTTTTTTGTAATTCTTCAGGTCATTTTGATTCACAAAATTTATCAAAACAATTTAAAACATCTCCTCTACTGACGGAAATGTAAGCTTAAGTCCAAAATTAAGCTTTTGTGTTCCTCAAATTTGTAGAATTTACATTGCAGATTCTCTGCATTCAAAGTAACATCACTTCCACTTATTTTCCTCATGGCCTCAGGGACAGGAAGACGACCAAAAAATTTTGTCTGTGAAAAGGGAAAATTGGGGAACAATTTGGAAAAGTAAGGAATGGAGGTAATATTATGTTTAAAATAGTTTAGATTTCATCGAAATGTCGTACCATTATTTTCCAAACTAACATCAAGCAGCTGATCATCAGACCTCAGAAGAGATAATTAATGCAATGTGCAAACAAAACGCAAATACGTCTAATTGCAATATTGATAGTAATAATGATGAGCCATAGTGTAAATTTAGATTCAATAATACTTGATACTACGTTTTATGTAAAATTGTCGGCGCCAAAAGGGTTGATGATCTCAAAAATTCCCTTCCTGATTATTCAGAAAAAAATTCGGGAATGAAATTCTCTGAAAGGAAATAAGAAATAGGGGCCGGTTATTCACTCGAGGTCTAGAGGTTTATTCTAGATAAGAGGGTTGTGTTCATTATATCAATGTCCATCCACAACTAGCTTTCGGCTCTCTCGACACTGCTAACAAAATAAAATGTTCAGATAAAAGATTCATCTAAATTAAGATAGATTAGAACACGGTTTTGTTAAACAACGGCCGAACTTATTTATATGATATTAACCGGCCTTATAAGTGTTTTTTATAATTATCGCAAACAATCATTTCAGTTTTACAAAACCTGCCTCTGGAAACTGGAGCGAATTTCCCTTATGTCCATCATTTAATTGACAAAGTCAGACAATAACTTTACACTAAAGAAATTTCTACAGCCTGTTATTTAAACAAGTTTTGCCGTTGTTTGGTAACGCCGAGATGCATTGAATCTACTTCAACTCCATCTAAATCTCGAATCCATCATTAGCTTTAAGAGTTTGTAGCCTAAGTTAAACTTCGTCAGAATGACTCTCAATGTGTTGCTACGGTCGCAAATTTCGAGTATCGAGGATCCCTATTAAATGAAAACATTACCTATGCTTAGCGAACTCTGGAGCTTAAACGTAAAACGAGAATAAATAAATAAGCACAACTCGCCTTACTGATTGCAGGAGCACTTTGCACAGCATTTTCATTTCCATTCATTGTGCGACTCTTTTAAGCCTTCACAATAAAACGAAAGGAGGCACAGTGGCACAGTTTCGATTTCCTTTATGACAAACTCACCATCAAGCTTTTCTTTGTCACTCTAAAACAAACGTTACCCCGACAGAGCATTGAAGGTTAATGACAATGCTGCCCATTATATGTTTAACAGTTTAATTGAAATTAAATAATCAATGTTTTGTGGTTCTGGCAGGTTCCCTTTCGTGCTAAATTTATGTCGAGATCGAAAGCGTGAAAAGCAATGTTTATTTTCAGGGGAATGCCATGATTGAAACCGGTATTATGGTAGGAAAGATTGGCGTTGGATAGATGACCATAGCCTCTAGCCATGACGTTAATTGTTAAAGAAAAAATTGGCATCTAGCAAGAATTTTCATTACAAGTGATTTTTTACTTATTTAAACGTGAAAATGAATGGAAATAACATATTTGCATAAGCCATTCAGTAGACATTACAATAAGCCAGTTGATCATTTCTTATTCCTTTTGGCAGTCTTATCTTACAGGTAGAGTTTGGTTACCTTTTCCTTGTTATGATCGTGAAATTGACATGGAGACAGATGTTTTTGCGTAAAATGCGGTTTGCGGCTAGATATCGGTATATTTTCATCATGTTGCTAAAAAATAAGTAATTACTAAGAAAATGACTCTACCCTATAGAAATTGATCCCATACATGAATTTCCTGGAAATAATCCTCCTTTATACTGTTATCAATTTAATACTCTCGTTTTTAGGCTAAATCCATGTCGAATTTACGACCAGGAAAATAGTTTTCAGTTTTTAATTTAGCACGTTCGACACCTCTTTTTCTTAGAGGTCACTTAATGTGTAAACAAGAGTGCTTTTCATCTTCCGCACTGAATTTGTAATTAGATAACTTATACGACTAGCACGTAGATCTTTAGGGGCGGTACCTTGGGTACGCCCTTTCTTCTCCGAATTTTGTGTTTATTCTGCTGTTATGCAACAGCCTTCAAGGACTGTTTTCTCTTCTGATATCTTTTTAAGTATGATTTGAATTCTATTGGTAGGTTTATTATAATTTTTATATTGTTGATGTTGTTTTTGTTTAGCCCAAACTTGACCGTAAGATCAAGAAATTTAAGTCAACATAAACATCGCGAAGGTATCTACTTAGTATGCGAACTCCGTTCTGCGTACCCTAACGTGATTTGCTATTTAAGAGTAAAAACATAACGAAGGTTAGAGATTGACAGCTCAGTTATTGTCACCTTTATAAGCGGATCCACACTTTCCTAGAGAGATCAGAGCTAGTCCCCGTTGTAATAACTTGAGTAATAGAGAAAAGGGACAATAAAACAACGAGTGTTAGGAAATCATTTCATATATATCATGTTGATTGACAGTATAAGAAGTGCACTTTTATTTAGGCTATCTATATTCTGAAAGTTTTTTTAATTTTCAGAGAAAGTCCTCTCGCAGTGTTATTAAAAAAGTAACCAGAATTGTTGTTTTTCATCGCAATGGTTCGTCAGTTTACATACGCGAATTTGTTGCAAAGGGGAAAATTAAATAGTATGTTTTTTCATTCCGCATTTCCTTTAACATCGGCTTCGAGGAAGTCTTCATCGTTGACACCGAACAGCTTGGTTAAACAGTAGTTTTGGCTTCGGCTTCAAAGAAGTGTTATGAAGAGTTGAGTGAGCTAGATAGGATTTAGTAATTTGTTTATTTAGCATGTTGCTAAGATTTGAAATTTAAGTCTGAAACTAGTTTAGTTTTGGCGAGCATAATGAGATCCCTGTTTTGTAACTATCTTGTCTTGTTGTAGGGCTCGTCCAACTTGAATTTCGTTTCGTAAGCAGTGGTGTTGTGTTTCGTTGACTAGGCTTTTACGGTTTCTTCGAGTATTTTGTAGTTCACATGCAAGTCTTGCGCACATGCGAGCCTATCAGGCCTATTATTTTCATTAGACAGACGTAATTAGTCACTGAACTTGCTTTTGGCCTACACCAAAGTTCTTGATTTGGCTTTCGCAGTCAAGGATGGATTTTATGACCGAAAGCCTTAAGTACCTTATTGTTCATTCGTGAACAGATTCTTGTGAAAGTGTCTTTGGATAGGAATCCGATAAGGAATATATGATCTTCTATTGTCGTTGGCCCGCATGCCCGCTCGTTCCCATCGATAATGAAAGTAAACCTGCGCCATAGAGATAATAGACAAGAGAGAAGAGAAGGGTATTTACTATAAGCGGAATTTGGCAGATTTTTCGGCATTGAAAAAGAACTGCTAGTAGGCTCTGCAGCTAGTTTTCTTAACTACACGCAACAGAAATAATAGAATAGCCAACAAGTTTCCTTGCTTTTCTGTTCAGACATTACAGTAAGTTTTAACGAGAACGAGTGCCAATCTGTGATAAGGACCAAAACTCGCTTGAATAAACTCTCCTTAATTCGTTTAAAAATTTGTTGGTTTTTGTCGACGAGTGATAAGTCCTAAGCAAAAGAAACAAATATGTTTCGAGTGTGTTGTTTTATAAAAAGAAAAAGGAAGACAAAAAAATTAGCCGTTCGCTTTGTGCAAAGATCACTTCTCTCCACCAAGATAAGAAAGAACCAAAGAGGTTATCCTTTCTTTCGAAAGAACGACGCGTTTTTGCTAAATCTAATGTTGACCCATTTAACATAATGCGTGCGTCGCTGAAGGTCACCTTCCATCAGCTTTTCTTTCTGGTCGAGATCTGTTGAGGCGTCTGTCTATTGCAGAACAGCTTTGTCTCCTTTTTTCAGAAGACATAGGTTTAAAAGTGTTTTTTTTAATTGGAATTGTTACCGCTTCCATTTTTTCCTCGGATACGAGAGAAAAATATTTTAATATACATTTTTGTACCCTCCCCCCCCACTCCACTGACGCGTTCTTCGTGTCTCTCGCCATAAATAAAAGAACTGCAAATAATTGAAACTTCCATGAACAATAACTTCTCTTTAATCAGGTGCATGGTCAAGATTTTTTGCTCAAAAACTGGAGCACTTCACTGGTAAGCGTATTTTGAGTCGTTCGTTTTATTCTGCTATAAAATAAATCTAACAGTTTTTCTGGCTTTCTTTTCTTGTCTTTTTTCCCTTTTTTTTTCTTTTTTCGCTTTGTACCGCCCTCTATTGACGAGTTCTTCCTGGCCCTCGCCATAAATGAAAGAACCGCAAATGGTTGAAACTTCCATGAACAATAACCTCTATTTAAACAGATGCATGGTCAATATTTTTTGCTCAAAAACTGGAGCACTTAAGTGGTAAGCGTATTTTAAGGCGTACGTTTTGTTCTGCCATAAAATGAAAACATAACATTTTTCTTGCTTTCCTTTCTTGCTTTCTTGTTTTTCTTGCATATGCAGCTTTTTTTCAGAGAATTATAGACATAAATAAGCAGGTCTGTGGCAATATCTCAAAATCACAACAAAGCCTCCAGGGTTAGTTTAGCGAAGTTTCTGCATAATTCTTCGGTCGAGAGATAATTTGTCGGGCACAAGAAATTAATTTTCTTCAAACCGTGCATCTGTTTGAGTGCGTTTTCAATGCTACTTTTTGGTCCTATATTCGTAGGGCTGATCAAGTTGTGAAAAAAAAAAATCGAAAAATGCCCATTTTACCTTCATACTCAGCCTTTTACCTGCACGAAATAATTCGCTTTTCTACATATATGTTAAAATAGCAATTGTAGAACTCGGCCTGTGCATGTTTACCACGCACTTCATGATAGGGTAGCATGTGTATCAGGCTTAGGAATGATTGTGCTTTCAGTAATATGAACATTTGGGAAGTAGGCCTCTGAAACGAAACACCACAAAAACCAACTTCGTTTCAGCGCATCTCAATGCCGCTATTTCTGGGTGACAGAAGCAGAGGGTATGCAAATCAACAAGGGGCTAAAGCACCGGATTATGCTACCAAATCTACGTGGCATAATGGCTAAGCAATTAATTTAACGCGTACTAGAATCGCAAACCCCAAAAAGGCCTGGTTCTGATCAAAATAAATCTACTAGGGCTTTATAAATGCTGCAATCTGAACGATTGTTGTACTTCCTATCCATCCGTAGCAAATGGCGACTGAGGTGAAAATGCAGACCAACATTGTGCGGTTGTAAACAAAACGAAACAAAAAACTAGAACCTGACTAACTTGCTGCTAAGGTTTGAAAGGCTTGAATATTTACACCAAAATATTTAGATGATTTACTTTCCAGATTTCTATATGCGGGATAATTCACTCCAAATAGAAATCCTTAGTTTGAGATCGACTTGTTGCATTCCTATTTCCCAATACAGGCTCTAGTAATTCGCTGTTTTGAGCGCTTACCTTGGTGAACGAGGCAGTCTTGAAATAGTTTACATTCTCGTGCTCAGTCTGAACAATACGCTAAAGGAAAACCGCATCAGAAAGCAGAAGTTGTGTACTATAAATAAACCCTTGTTATGGAGTGGAACTTGTGTGTCATGGTCGCATTGCTAATAAATTGTAGCTCTAAGGTTTATTAAACGTGGCAGTTTTTAATTGGCGTAAAGCAATTTGGTAGACATAGTCTGAGAACGAAGTTGAGTTTTGGCATCGAGTGTATTCAGGCATGAACTGCTGGGCCGTGCATAAACGATAACCAAGCTTTTTACAGTTAATGCTTATCTTTCCAGTACACTTTAAAACATTTCTTTCAGGCACAAACCTGATATTTTGAATCGCTTCAATTGATAACGTACTGATTAACCGTGGGAACAGTCAAAATTTATTGGCTGACTGATTTAATTCGCTTAATTAATTCAAATATCTTATGTAAACATTTAGTAAGCGATGTGATCGATCAGTAGATTACTTTAGCCTGGTCTAAAGTCCAGATCATGTAAAGTGATAAGGTCGGTTATGCCGTTCTCTTATTGGCTGTAAGAGTCAGTCAAAGTCATATTTTAGATCAGATATGTAGATTTACCTATATTTGTGATACAACGTGTGACGTTGGTAAATAAATCTTGAATGTAGCAGCTATGGAGCAAATTAATAAAAATGAAACGTATCAGTGAGTTTCGCAGCATCATGAAAATAATTCACAGACGTGTCATAATTGTGTGATAGTCAATCAACGTTGTTTTCTTCAGCTGTAAACTGGACGGATTTCTGGAGTCTGAGTTTTACTTTACTCAGTTCAGTGAGATTATTTATTCACAACTCATTGCAACTCGTTCACTTCGGTTTACATCATGGATTCTACCTCCGTAGGTTTAATTTAACAGCATCATGAACACTGACTTATTTATTGCTGATGCTTAAATTATTAATTTTCAGGCTTCCGTAACTCAGAAGTTTAATCTATAGGTTGGTGAAATGTTATTTTAATCACATGATCATGATTCGTTTGGCAAAATACTTGTTTGTCTAGAAATTGTGGACTAAGAGCACATTTTTGCAACATTGAGAAGGAAACTAAAATTGGTACTGTAACCCTTGGATTATTCGTTCAAAACGTTGTAGTTAAACTCAGTCTTTTGTGTTTTTTTGGTACCTTGGTAGTAAAAGAGCGCAATATTTTACATTATTTGGCCAGCTCATCCAGGAGCGACAACTAAATTATCTGAAGTGCTTCGCCCATTCATTTTATTTACATTTTCTAGAAGGGTATATTTTGAGACGCTGCACAATCTGAATATTTTAAACTATGAAGATTTATTTGGCCTTCTCTTTGTTTGCCTGTTTTGCTTTCAGATCCCACAAGTAAGTGAAAGATTAAAAAAATACTACAGACTAGTTTCTTCTTTAACGATGTGCGTGCAAAACTTGTAGCATAGCTATTGGCTGAATACATACGTCAAGTGCTAATCCCTAATAAAGTTGAGAGTTGAAATTGAGGGTAAGTTAAAATCAGAATTATTGACTGGAAGGTCGCAAAAGAACAAAAATTAAAGCAAAATGACGAACAGGTTTGGGACTGTAACAACGCTGGTTTAATTCAGAGTTTAAAGGAGAATGCTGAGAGCAAAGACACCCAACAAAAGCCCGTCTACCCCGCAACAAGACAATGGGTAAGCGGCAGCGTCAGTGAGCCATGACGTTAAATAACAAGACTAAAGGGAAAAAGGAGTAAAATCTGTGCTTGTATATTATTAACAAGCAATCACATGATTTAGTTGCGTGCAGTTTGGGATTACTAGGCACTAGTATATTTATTAAAGACTGCACTACCCCACGGGATCGTAAAATTTGGTTAGCCTTTGAAGACTTTACTAACGCTGATTTATTCCAAATCCCACTTGAATCATGTGATTCATTATCTATAGAAACGTTCCAGCTTTCCCAGCCAAGGAAATCAAAGTAAAGCGTTCACAGAAAAGTTACATGCGAAAAGAATGAGTCCAAGAGTACTCGGAACGTAAAAATATTCTGTTTTTTTCAGAAGTTAATTGCGGCCAAACTTGTCAAGAGAGTGACTCAAGGTAAGAAGACAGTTTTCCCGTATTGTTTTCTCTTGAAGAATTTCAATTCATATGACCAGAGCCAAACCAAAACTTACTACAGGGTCTGCGTTCTGCTATTCGTTAATGCACCATACAGAATTCACTGTATTCTTGCCATGTCGACCCGTCTGTGAAAATCGAAACAGTCGATGATATTCAGGGGGATACATTAACCATTTTAAGACAGGAGCGAAACTGCGGAGCCGGTCCTTATTTTTAAAAAAACTAGCACGCTCTATCATTGTCAATGACGCCTCGCAAAACAACGGTGTTTTTATCTTTTTTCAGTTTCAGGACCTTGCTTCGAAAAAGGTAACCGTGGACAGTGCAACCCTATTCCTACGTGGTGTAGCGCGGCCAGGTTTCTTCGGAGGCGTGAACTGCATTGCTTGTGAAGATTGCTAGACATTCTTTCATCAACCAGAGGGATTTATGTTCCAATAGAGATTTCCATTTGACGAGGCCTCCCCCGTCATGTGCATTAATGGCGAGAGCATAGCAGCTGAAAACTGATCATTTAAAGCGAGAAATTTATTAAGGTTTAAATTAAAATTCAGTGTACATGTAGGTAGTTACAGAATTCTTAGAAATTTGATATTGTTAGTTTCTTCCGAATAAAGATTAGACTTTTTTGCCAGAAAATAATATGGATAAAATTTGACAGGTTACTGGCTCTACACAGATACTGAATGGCTCACATACTAGAATTTCGACGACTGTTAGTTTCAAAACGTTCTATTTTTATATCCTTTTATTTTATCGTTTATGATTAACTCGATTGATTACGTAAAGTTGCAGTGTTAACATTTGATCACGTTTTCCAGTAGCCGTAGCTATTATATTACACGTGTACTTATCAGGTTACGAGTTTCTTGCGAAAGTCACATGCTATCGTTGTACAACGAGTTTACATCTTCGCTATTTAAGAGCAAGCTATCTCGCTATTGTCGCTATCATTGGGTTATATGCTATCAAGCTAGGAGCTAAACCAAAGTAAGTCTTTTTTACTTGTTATAATTGTCGCATGATTTCGTTACTCTGTTTACATCGGTTTCTATTAGATAAAGGCTTAGTTGATTTCATTGTCGTTTTGCACAATCGATATACGGTACAATGTTAGTTACATAGGTTTATTTTTAATTTCCTTTTAGTTCGAACCACATCACATCAAATTGTATCACGCTATTGTTGTGCTTTAAAGCCATCGCAACGTATCTTCGCTACCGTCGATTATCGTAAGAATAAATTTGTAAGTTGGCTGGAAAACTTTGTCTGTCGTTTGTGCGTTCGTTTTATGCTCCTGGTCACTCGCTATCCTGTGACTCCACTAAAGTCACAACGACATCTTAGGATTTGGATGGCAATAAATAATCGTCTTTTAAACCAAAAATATGGAATCTTTTTGAGTAAGGTTTCCCTTCTTTGTTTGTTCCTTTACATCTTGTAAGTTTGATCTAAACTGATTTAGGGCCGTTTATCTGGGTTTTAGTACAACTGCTTACCCTCATATTGAGCTGTGACAATGTTAAAGTTTTGAGAGCGTACAAATTTTTTTACGTAAGACGTAACTGAAGGAAAATTGAGTCTGCTGCTCCAGAGTTAGGCATATGCGGCCAAGCTAATGAGACGCCAGAGAAACCACGTCAATCTTTTTTTAATTATAAAGCTTAATGAATCTTACAAATGAACCAGAAAAACTGACAATTTGACAAAACCAGATCGACATTGAATTTTTATCTAATTACAACAAGCAAAAGCGGATTAACCAAATATAACGCAATTCAATTTTCTCCTCTCAAAAGGAAGATAAAAATCATATATTTGGGATATGTAGGTGGCTTTGCTAATGCTATTATATCGTGATAAGTTATTTAAAAACACCGATCATGGTAATTTTCCTTGCTGCCGTTCCACTACATTGGTGACTTGATTTTACTTTATCTTAATCGCGCAATGACGCCTGACGAACAGCCCGGAATGTTCGTGCTTTAAGCATCACTGGTTTTAAAAGAGTTAAAGCAATTACGATGTGTTTATAAAGTGTTGCTAGGAACATAACATAATCAGTGTTTTTTTTAAACAGTAACCTCATGGTATACATCTTTGTAGACATGACATCCTTTTTTAACAGTTTGGTTTCGGTCGTTCCTTAAGGTTTTTTCAATCCGTGACCGCCGTTTAAGTGGTATTCGATATCAAAGAAGACGTATTACTATGGATATCAATGCCAAAATAAGTGACCGATAGATAAAAGATAATGGATGAAGAACAATTAATCCATGTATTTTGTGCTACAGTGATGCATATCGTGCTTGAACGACTCAAATAAACAAACTACAGGAGCAATGTTAGAATATTTGACCCAGGGTAACTGGTTTTTAGTCAAGTGAAGGAAGGAACCAACAAGATGCTCTGATTTCATGTCGTCCCAAGTGGAGCAAATCTGTCCTGCTTCATGTTTCTTCATTTCCTCAATTTTTCCTAGTTAACGAGCTTTTTTTTTCTTTCATCATTTTCGATGTTTTTCTTAATTTTAATTTTATTTATTTATTTCTTTGCAAAAGAATTCCTTTCCCCTTGCTAACAAGTGAAGCGGCTATGCAAATTAGCCGCGCAAAATGCAAACGCCGGCGAAAACCGCCCCTCGTTTTCGTTTGGCCTTTTAACGGTGCAATTTTTTTCAGGAAAACACCAATAAGTGGCATGGAGTTAGAATCTTAATGTATCAATCTAGCATCATATGATCATTTTTATTCTTCGTCTTCATAAATTATTTTTATGACAAATTAATAAAGGTGGTAAGTTTCGAAAGAAATTGTGGCGCTGCGTCGGTTTGGGGGTGGTGGTTATATTACAGGATAATTTTGGTTTTATCAACTAGAAACTCTTACGGTGTTATATTTACTTTATCAACTCAGTTGATAAAACCAATGAACCAAATTATCTTGTTTCTATGGCAGTCTGGCTCTGGCTCACTGTCCTGCGGTCAAACATCTCTTTTGGTGTTATGTCTAAAGTTAAGAAAGACGTTAACTTCCTGTCGCTGTCTTTTTTCTTTCTTTTTTTTTCTTTCTTTCACTTTGCGTGCATATCTTTGATTCATGTTTTGTTTGTTTGAGACGAAATGAATAGAGCTATCTCCCGCAGAGAACAATTAACGGCAATAAATTAGATTTTATTGCGGTGGAGGCGAAAATTACACCCACTTGGGAAGAAGTCAAGACGGTCGAGGCGATTAAAATGGAGCCGATTTACCGTGACTTTGCAACATAGCGAAATTCTTTAGTTCTTGGATCGTAATTACACACGAGACAAATTTCTTACGGACCAATCTTGCCAATCAGGACATTCTGCTGGTAATTTTTTGCGTAATCAAAACGCAGCAAAGAAAATTGTCGAAATTTGACCTAATCTGCCGAGTCAGGATGGCTTATATTGGTCTGGTTTCCTTTCAGATCAACTGGAACGAAACACAAAAATTTGGTCCAAATTCACGGAATCTTGACGTAGCGCTTCGTCAATAACGTTCATTTAATAAATTCTGAAAAGAAAAAGTTAGGTTTGCCGCGACATTCATACCACAACTTACACTAGACATTAAGATGTCAAAGTCAATTACTGTGGAGAATAAGTGGTCTTCGTGGGACTGATTCCTAAAAATCTTGGCTTAGCTTCTCTACTTATATTTTCGTTGACAAATAATAGACATTATATCAGCAAGTTTTCATCCTTGTTGCTGACGTCTTTAAAACAATCGCTGCATTATGAATAATTAATCTATCGCTGAGTCATGATTTCGTTATCACTTAAATTACTCCCAGCCAGTCCCATATGAACATTTTCGTCTTTGCTTTATCCTGAGAAGATATCAGCTGATAACCATCCGTGTGGATTTAAGGTAACCAAGTGAGTTGCGTTTCAGTTTCCTAAACATGTGTATTTCTTCATCTTCTTTTTTCCCTGTATGAAATGAGTCATATTACTATACTAAGCTCCGTAAATTTGTAAAGACTTTCAGTCGGAAATGAATAACGGTCGAAGTTTCGCAGAATACTCATTAAGTCTGAGTTCTCGTGATGTTTGTTTCATTGTTTGAGCTTGGATACTGGGCTGATTTCACTTAAGTTGTTGGATATAATTGTTAGCTTACTCAGAGGTTGTCTTGGCCACATAATCCAGTATATAAGTAAAAAGGATTTTTTTTTAATCTTGTTATGGCGGTCTGTTATGGGATAACACTAATACGTATGAGATGGCAAAATATACTGCTACAGTTTGAACTATCTTACTAAAACAGTTGAGCATGACTCAGTTTTAAGAGGATTTCAATGAGGTTCGTTGTTGGCCACGGAAAAGACAAAATTTAACCTGTTAGTCGTAAAAGAGTTCACCGTAAAACTTTTTCTTATCTGTTATGCGTCATATTGAAAGTGTCAAAATCGTAGACTGTTAGAAGTCTTTTCTTGTGACCTAAGGAACATTACTCTGTATCAACCTTAAAAGTAGCTCGATCTGGAATTACCCTTGTTACTTGACTCATACGGTGAAAGCTAGCGAGTAAAAGTGTTTTAAAACACCCAAAAATAATCATTAACTATTAAAAAATAATTGACTGAAATTATTTCTTAACATTTCTCATAACTGTAACAGAAAGAAATTAACCGTTGGCCGTAAAATGGCCAAACTTTCAACTTTAAGCTGTAAAAGCCAATACTTCATGCATTAAGGCCCTCTTTTAGGCGTTTTCAGAATCCGCGGTAATGATTGTCACGGTTAAACTTCTTTTCTTTACCCCGCAACGAAGCAAAATATTTATTTTTGTATCTTTTTATCTTTGTATCTCCCGATACGGTGCTTTTTTCAGACGTCGCACATTTTTGAAGTTCGTAACCATGAAGAGCTATTTGGGTGTCTTCTTGTTATTCCTAGTTTGCCTGCAGGCTTCACAAGTGAGTCATAATTCATTAACTACATTTTCCTCTTTTTTTTTTAAATGTAATTGAAGTCATTAAATATCGTGTAATATCTTTTGTGGTGATTTTCATCGTTATGCCATACGATCGATTTGAATTGTCGCTAACAAGTACTTTTTGCCACAGGTTTTCGGAGCCAGAATTAAGAGATCTCCTGTTCCCGTAGGTATGACCTTAATTTGTTTCCTGTTACTTTGCTTTTTTAACATTACTTACTTCTGTCTACTCTAGGTAAAATGTCAATGATACTTAAATTATGGTCATGAAGGGTGTAATATGAAAGTATCCGAAGAGTTCTGGGTATAATCCTTCAATTGTTGCCAAAAATGTAGTGTAGGTCACTCCTTTTATCAAGGGAAAAGCTTGGAAACAAAATTCTCTTCCTTCCTTAATTTTCAGCTGAAGAAGAATGCATGAAACCAGAATTCGGGGATGAGTGTAATTTTGATGATCCCTGTGGCGAAATAATATCACCATGTGGAGGGAAGAAATGCTATCCGTGTAGCGGATGTGACAGTTATACATGTGATCCATTAAGCGATAAATAGAGTTCCAAGGCAAAGATGTCCATAGAATTCCGCGTGTTATTTAAGAAAATTGAATTAAATCAGAGCTGTGTCGAAGCCGGACTTGATTTATGAATGTAGTATTGTATTTTAACCCTCATTTTCAGGGTGAAGAAAGTTGGGTGACATAAGGGTCAATAAAGGTCCAATTGTTCTTCAGAGCAAACTCAGTCAATTAAATTAGAGCTGCCCTGTGGCGTGATTGCTGTTGTAGTTTTTTATTTACCCACTCCCTTTATGCCCCTCGAAAGCAATGGATTCAAGGACAAGGATTTTTGTGAGTTGATCTTTTCGACATAATTTAAGCCGTTCTATATGTTTGCAGCACTCAGTTAGTCAAGACAATGATTATGATCAGAGGCAGAGGATTCTCTCTTACAATGCACAAGCCATAGGCACTGCCAACTATTTGATATTTCCAATACGTTTTTGGTCAAAATAAACTCCGTAGCCAAAAGTGCAACAAAAGTTCTCTGCAAACTGCTGCCCCAAGTGTATCTGTATCGCCTTCAAAACAAGTTACCGCGTAACATCGGGTGGATACTTCGCTAAAACAACTTACCCCGTTTGGCACGGAGAGATAAAGCAGCTCGATTTTGGGCGACTGATTGGGGCCATTATACGAAACTAAAAAAAAGGGGAGGCGGGGTCGAAGAAATTTGATTGTGACACGATAACATCTACTTGATACCCTCATAACGCTCTGTTGTATGCTTAAGACCCCCCCCCCCTCTCTTTTTGGTGGTTAACTGACGGTCGATGTTCTATAGGCCCCTTCTTTACACTCTGCTGGCGATAATTAACCCCCCCTCCCCCCCTATACTGATTCGTAACGAGGGCTTACCGTGGTTTGCGAAACGAAACGAAATTGAAATCTGTGAGTTTTAGAATAAACTCAAAATATCTTTTTTTTCTTTCGAAATGGAAATCTGTAGTTCTGTAATTTGCAAACACAAGAAGTGCAGAAAACTTAAGAACCACCAGCTGGAAGGATAAATCGGTCAGTTCACTGACAGTTTGGATTATATACGTAACTTAGCAAATAATAACAACTAGGGAAAGTGCGAAAGGAAAATCTTCGTTGTGTACTTTGCAAAATATGTTCACTTGAACGTTTACCGAGGAATAATTCAAATGCGTGACAACAATCTACGCACTGACCGACTTATCCTTCCCGCCGGTGGAGTTTACCGTGCAGATTTTCTCAACTTACCGCTTCCATTTTGCTAATTAAAGATTTTGAGTTCATTTCGCAAATAACAGATTTCCGATTCGTTTCTTTTAGATCTTTCAGCAAATTACAGTAAGTCTCAAGTTGCTACGAATAAGCAAAACAAAAGATTACAGGTTAGATGATGACATAGAGGAAACTGAGGCTAGGCTTGGTCAGGCTGCATGCGAACGCCGAATGAGAGCTCTGAAAAGTTACAGAAGTTCTACGTCCAAACATTTTTTTTTTCAAACAAAATTTTAGGTGCTGAAAATTTCCCTTACTTGTTTGTAATTTCCCCCCCCCCCTTACAGCAGAGGAGACTAGTTTGATCTGCTTCATTGCTGCAGCTTTCTTGCATAAATCGAACAGTTTTACCCTCTTCTTTCCTTTTCCGCCATCTCTTAACTAACTCCTACATTGAATTTACAGAAATTTCCTCTCTTTTCACCACAACGGCACTTTATTCGTTTTACTTCGCACTTAGCCTCGTCCTCGCGCCGTAATTTCGGCACCAGATCACTGAACCGCTAGTACTTGGAAGTGGCCTATTTTACAGGAGAAAAAGAAGAGAAATGAGGAGAGAACTCAAAGAAAGCGCCGAAAAATCATTGAACTGTCAAAAAATAATTTGTTGTGCGGCTTGTTTCACGAAGATCGTGTCATCCTAATCCTCGTCAGATATCATTCTGCCGACGTGGCAAGAAATGTGTTCCTATTCTAACTGTGAAAGCCTAACTTGTGTTACGCTCTCAAGAAAACAATAATGAAGAAATATAAAATGGTTTCCGTGTTTACATAGCCTGATGTAAAGACGCGGGAGGTTGGGAGAACACGAGATTAGGGTAGGAAACCACGACGCGAAGCGGAGTGGTTTCCAGCTTATCGAGTGTTCTCCCAACCTCCCAAGTGTTTACATCAGGCTATGTAAACACGGAAACTATTTTACATTTCTTTTACAAAATAACTAATGAAAGAGGAACGAAAACCGTGTTTACATACGCTCGTGTAAAATGGTTTTATGGCCAATCAGAGAGCGCGTACTATTTGAATTATTTTATAAATAGAGATTATTCCATAGAAAAAGCGCACAAACGATTTTCATTCATGAGTTTCGATGCTTCGTAAAGAAAGAATGAAAATCGTTGAAGCACTTTCCGTGGTATGATTTTTTTACTTCATATCTACTGAGATTTTTCTTATTGACAGATACATTGCAAAGATTGGAGTCCATTTAGTGCAAGAGCAAATTTTATTCTAAACACCGCCAACAAATCCGCAACATGGCGCGATACTCAGTAAGTCTGTTGACGCTATACTTTTAATTTTGTTATTTGTGTACACACTAACTCGCCGACAGAGAGAAAAAAGCGAGAAAAAGATAGTATTTTTAAAATTCAATTTATGAATGACTCGGCGAGTTTGCAAGTGCTTACAATTATAAAGTATGAAAACTTGCACAAAAAATGCGGCAACCTCGGTTTTAAAAATAACCAACACGAAAATTTCATTTAAAATGTAACATAGATCAGAATACGGTAGCTCTATGAGGCCATCTGCTTTTCCTTCACAGAGAGAAGGCTTAGCACTTTTTCTTCCATTTTGTTTTAATAGAAAGCCTCGCGCTTGTTACCCTTCGCTGTAAAGTACCATCGTTCGTGTCTCCGATTGGACGAACGATGCATTTCACAGTCGTTCGCTTTTACTTTAGTTGTGTGTATTTCGTACGAGATTTACGGGGGCTTTTTTTGTGTCTATAAAATAAAATTTAGCATCTTATATAAACATTGTTATTGATTTCATGTGATTCGACGTTTCGATGTTTCAGCAGACATCATTACCAAAAAACGTATCTGTTATCAGAAATAAGAAAGACTAGCGAAGTGGGCTCACTTAATAAAAACTCTTTTGCATGTTCAGATTGCATTCATTCGTACGTTCAGTAGCAAGCACAATTTGTTTGTGAACTATATCAGACACATGGAAGTCAAACCTAGTTATGTAATGAGGATGGCATGTCTGAGATCCATTCATGTGTTCCTCATGCTTTCCGACCGATGACTCAATCTCAACACGTTTTTTTCCCCGCACATTCTGTTTTAGGACATACAGGATGTTACAAAGCTTTTTCACCGCCTTTGCCAACACACCATTTTAAATTCAAATGCTAAGCCTCTGCGAGAGCGTCAAAAAACTCTTTTTCCTTAGAGCTCCTATCCAAGGGAGGAAATGATCCTCACAGGTAATTTGTCATTTCAGTAGGCGTGAAAAATGGGACGTGCCGAAGTGACGTGCCCAAACACGTGATTTCGTAGCACTTTGGTAGTAGCGTCCAACCATTATCAAGGATGCACAGGTTTTTTGAAGTTTATTTCCTAAAAAATTGCTTAAATTGCAGCACGCTTTCGAGGACACTACTTGAATTTGATCAGCAGGTTAACATATGACTTTTTCGTGAAGATTGTAAACTTCCGTCATAGCCCCAACACCGGAGGACACAAAATGTATCTCTTACTGAGAATCCTGAGAGAAAATAAACTATGATGTTTTAATATAGTTAAACCTTAACAATTAGGCATGTTTTTATTAAGATGCTTGTGCGACAGCATACTGCTCATTTGGAATGTTTTCTGTGTTCAGACTGTTGAGGAAAGTATTGAAGCATATTTCTGTATGTAAAAGTATAGTATTACTGCATGACACCTCGTTAACAACCAGTCTCTCAGGTCAAGCGAAGCATGATCTTGCAAGAAATTCTACATCAGTGATTTTCCCCGAATCATGAACAGCATGTTAAAACGTATTACTGTACGATGACTCATTGAAAACTGGTTTCATTGCCACTAAAAATCACCCTCTTTATGAAACAAATAAATTTTGTGTTTAGCGAAGTCACCCACCTCTCAGGAATCTAAGTAATCTGGCTTTTACGCCCAACGGTTAAAATTTTGCCCATTTTACAGCTATCTTTAACACAAAATGACACATCGTAGACAACACACAACTGTTAAAATTTTGCCAATTTCTACGCAAAACTGCAAAATTTTTTGGCCGTCTTTTACGCCTAGCGGTTAATCCCTTTAAGACCCTCTATTCTGTCAGCATTATATTCTTGACTATTTGTTTACAGACAATATAAGCGTCATATTACGACAAGAAACACAACATATAAAGTTGCTCGATATTTACTAAACCTGCTATGTCAGGATGACTCAATAGAATATTGGTCTGGTACCTTTTGTCAGTACTGGAATAGAAAACAAATATAGTTTGGTTGATAATCACGATTCCCAGACATCAGATCTTGTCTTAAAATTTAAAGGTTGAAATACTCACGATCCCTTAAGAAAAACCGATATGTCCCATAATAAAAAAAGAACTCATGATGACTCACAAAATCGGGAAAAAAAGGAATCTCTCTATGCTCGGATTGTTTGTTTGTAGCAACTACTTCAATTAAAAAATTAAATATTTGCTTCGCGGGTGGAGTAATCAATCTGATAAACAAACAAATGCATGGGGGGGAAGACTGGAATTTTCGGTTTTTCGGTTTTGGCGTTCATTCCAGTTTGCAAATTTTCCGTTTTTAAGCATTTGATTTTCGTAAAAACACAAATGGGTTTTCGGATTTGGTATTTAGGTGTGTTTTTAGGCTTTCCTTATTTGCGTTCCGGTTTCTCTTGCACATGAGCGGTAATTATAATAGACCCCAATTCCACCCTTCAACATAAGGAACATTTACCAATATCCATACCTTTGGCTTTACGCTTGTTAAATATCTGAGGTATGTATTATCTGAAAGTAAACCACAAACTTTATATTAGCTGAACTTCTTCTTTATTACTGACGTTTTTTAATTAATCACAGCTTAAGGCATATTTGATATATATCTCTTGTCATTGTGGCGTTGTTATATATATTACGTTCTGCAGTTTCTAAACGTTCATTCTCGTCTTTGCTCTCTCCTGAGACGATCTCGGCTGTTAACCACCTGTACAGACTTCAATTATATCTAAGTGAGTTTGGCTTATAATTAACTATAGACATATATTTCTTCCTTTTATTCATTTCCTATGTGGAATGAAACTTATAGCCGTATGGGTTCCGTTGTTTTAAGAGAACTTTCCGTTAGACATGTCTGACGGTCGACGTTTCGAATACCCCCTCTGGTTTTTCCAGCGGTTTGTTTCTCCTACTATTTGCTTGTTTACCTAATTTAATTCATTTTACTGGAAAGCCGCATCTCTTGAATATAAAGTTTAATATTGCATTGGTTTCTCTTTTTGTCATGGTCTGTTGCAGGAAGACTTATCCATAACTTCATTAGCAAAATATTATGCTGGCATAGCCGAGTTTGGAATATTTAACTAAAAAACTGACGCCCTGCTTAACTCTTTTTTCACACATCTGAAAACTCTTTTTTCATCACTTCTCTGCGTTTTCTAGAACGGTGCCTTTTTTTCATCGCACAATCTGAAAGTTTCAAATCATGAAGACCTACGTTGCTGGCTTTTTGTTATTCCTGGTTGGCTTTCAGGCCTCACAAGTGAGTCAAAATTCATAAACCAGATAATTAGCTTCTTTTATTTCTCTTCTGTTTGTTGTTGTTGTTTTTTTTTCATTTAAAGTTAAATGAAGTCGTGGAATATTTGCATCTTTTATTTTGTGGGCTGGTTTTCAACACTGGAGCATTCAATGGATTTGAAATGTTACTAAAACTAGCTTTTTTCGCAGGTTTTTGGAGCCAGGATTAAAAGATCGCCGTATGACGTGGGTGCGATTTAATGTTTCTTCTTTTCCTTTTTTTCAATGATCTCCACCACTTCTGCTATCGATTAAAATGCTTCCAGCAATGTTAATGCGACAAGAATCATGCGCGCTAAGGGTGCGAGCCAACTCAGTAACGCAGTGATTCGAAAGATACAGAGACATCTGGGTGAAGTCTTCCAATAGTGGCTGAGTATCGATCAGTCCATTAATCAAAGAAAACCAATTTCTCTCCTATATTTTCAGGTCAAGAACATTGCCCTAAACTAGACTTCGAAGATGAGTGTAAATTGAATGACCCTTGTGCCCAATCACCATGCGCGGTAGGAGTCACATGCCGTCCTTGTAATGGTTGTGAAAGTTATGATTGTTCATCGTTTGATTGGAGTACTGAGAAACGATGAAAGCTCCACGCCATTGATATCCATAGAAGTCCGCTTGTAGTTTAAAGCAAACTGTATTTAACCGGAATTACATTAAAGCCTAGCTTGAATTGTCTATGTAACATCGTATTTAACCACAATTCTCAGGGTGAAGAATATTCTGTGGCACAAAAGTCCGTTTGTATGTTCTTTGGAGCAAATTCAATAAATTAAACACTCAAACTAGAGTTGCGTTCAAGCTTGATTATCTCCGATGTCTTTTACTGACGCCCCCCTCCCTCTTCCCCCCCCCCCCCCCTTCAGCGTCCTGAAAGAAATGAAGTCAATGAAAAATACTGGTTTGAATTTATATCCGATGAATGAATCTTACAAGTCGTTCATACCATAACGGACACAAAAGCTTTTCCTAATTTATCTTGAATTCTCGTTAAAAGTTCGCTTTATAAAACAGGTTGTCGGTGGAAATGGAGTTTGGAAACGTAGACAAACAAAGTCAAAATTCAAGTTTTACTACAAATAATAGCTCCGTAAGAGTCGAAGACACAGTAAAGATTTTGATTCGTCAAAATAATGTTTTAAAATATTTCTCTGCAGCGGATACGCTTGAATTGTTGACACAGACAGCAAAAAAAAACTGCAGTTGTCTTGTGAGCAACCGTCCCTTTTTTTTTCGGTTTTTTTCGTTTTTTGTTTTTATTTTTGTTTTCTTTTTACGGTCAGTTGAACCCTTAAAGAAAGACCTAGAGCAGGGTTACAACTCCATTGCTAGTTTCTTCCATTGACTGTCAGAACGATAAGTGACACGAACTCTTGGCTAAACTTGACGGGAAATTTGCAGCAAAGCACAATAAATAAGCACTTTTATCAGAGTTCCGATCCATTACCACAGAATATCATGCATGACAATGAATTTAGAGTGTTTAAGCGTAAACGCTGACTGAGGTTCTGCAATGGTCACCAGATGCACGAGAAGGCATCATAGACAAAATGCAGTGTTTGTGCGCAAAAAGGTTGCTTACTTTCAGTATTCTCACCGTTTGAATTTTTTTTTGTCATTAAGTATCAAGCTAAGGAACAATATAATGATTTCTCGTAGGTCATGGTTGATTGCCAACGAGTCAGCCGAGCGAAGCGCGAGGATTTTGTGTATGCAGAAAAAATTTTGAGCGCTTCAGAGAAAATGTAACGTAAGGTAAGGGAACAAAGGCAGAGTGCCATAGTCGAGCCGAGCTAGATCACTCCTTGAACCAACGTGTTCAAATCTGCCAGCGTGCCACTTTTACCAGTTGCGGCCAGGGTGCCAGTTGTCAAGTCGACCAACACCCTTTTGAAACACAAACTCAAGTCAAACTTATTTACTGGGCAAGCGTGCCTCTTTTTAGTGTTTTGCCATAAGACCACGACTGTTTTTTAGAGGTTAAAGCTTGGCTTTCGTAGAACACATTTCTCTAAACGAAAAGAGCGCGTCAATATTCAGACCGTAAATTGGTAATTGCTATTGTTTGGATAATATCAAAACTCACTTTATTAGTTAATTGTGCACAAACTCATTTTGCAGCGTTTTCTATGAAGTTTTTCTCAAAAAGAACGTGTAATTTTATTATTGCCTTGATGCAAAACATCACGTCCCATAAAAGTAATTAAAGTGAGTCAAAGCTGAATTCGTTCAAATGTGCTTAACAAAATGTCTGTGTTTCGTATCCAAGATACGAGAGGAAATATTTATTTAGAAGATTTGCTCATGCGTCAAATGGAAGTTTCAACCCCTTTGTTATCACTAACAAGGCAGCACATATAGTTAATGGAAACATATTGGAGGGTGATGGTGATAAAGAACAGGTAACTACAAAATAGTGGACATTCCTTGCATATTAGGGATTCCCAGGGTACATACGAGGAACACACACATTTCATTAATTATTGCTTGAGCCATGCAAGGAAGTTTTCATGTGCAGTAGATTCCTTTCTTAACTTTGCTTTGCCATTTTTCGACAAGACATCTATACCTTCAATCAAAGAGAGTTTTTTCGAATTGTAAACGATTCATGTCTTCAAAGAGGAAGCATTGGCTCTTGTGAAACAGTTCGAGAACCTGATTGGTGTTGGCTGAGAGAGCACTGTGAATCGTTTGCTGCAATGTCGATAGGTGCCGTGTGTTCAATGATATTTTTGAAATTAGTACATTTGGAACTTTAAATGATGATATCAAATCATTGTTTCCTTTTCAACAATGCAATCGCTCCATGGAAACATTATGTCATTAAACGTAAAAAGTCCACAATATTATTGCAAAACACTTTGACATTTCGAATTTTTGTTGCAGAAACAATGAAAGTACGCATGTGATTTTCTTACATTTTTATTCTTATTCCTTATTTCTAACTTTAGTTCCAATTCATTGAATATTATTGCAAAACACCCCGACATTGTTGTTCGAGATACAGCTGTGTAACAAATTTTTTTCTATTGTTATTCGTTGTTGTTAATACTTTGAAATAAAAATATTACTTTTGAGTTCCAAAATGGCACATACTCTATATCTTTGATGTGTCTTCTGCAAACTATGTGCTATATTGACAGTCTCGTTGTCACTTAGCGGTAGCTAATACTAGTTACTCGGGCTACGCAGGTAGGCCGAGTCAAGGTTTCGGTTTCCTATCTATCAACCTAACTATCAAAGTGTGAAAGCCCGAGCGTTGCTTGACGGTCTGCGGTATTCTTCTACAAGCATTAAAGCGAGGCAAGCGTGAAAACGAGGTGGCTGATGAAAATAATGTGACTTGTTTTGCTCTTCGTAGGTCTCTTTGCTCTCTGCTTCTCGTGATGCGAAGCTTGATTGAAAATCATGAAGAATTGCTTTCTTTCTGGCACGCTCAAAGCACTTACAAACGTACACACCATTCGCGGTAGACCCACACTAAAAGATGTCGAGCGTCAGTTTCGAAACGGGTCGTTCCGCGAACCAAAGAAATGCCATAACAATTCCAAAATTACTCCAAACAAACTCAAAGCCCAAGACAATGTAAAAAAAAAGTCAGAAATACTCGAATGAACTCAAGTGAACTCATAAGTACTCGAGCACGCTCAAACTGACAAACGAACAAATACTGTTTTGTAAGAAAGGACTTCATTGAGGACTACTCTGAGGAGATAGTCAGACAATCAGAGAAAATATTCCAAGCAACATGGACACCTTATTGGAATCTTTCAAGATGACATTTAATGCGTTAACTGAATCAATAAGCCTTGGACTTATATCGGTGACAGTAAGCATTGGTTTCTTATTTTTTGTATCGTACGTTTTCCTTAACGATGTTAAACAGTTTCTTTAACAGGCTATCGTTTTTTCAACTATCACTAGCTGGCCACCATGTGCATGTTTCTGTTTGTAAGCTTACAACATTTAATAACTTAATGAACAAAGATTTTGGTAAACTCTCCACAAAATGACTGCGATGTATTTGAAAAAGCTGTCCAACTATGCTGTTATGATATGTATAATTAATAATTGGATCAACATGTTAATTGAAATTTATAAGATAAAAAAAAAACCCTGCACAAATATGAGTAAACTGTACCATCAAGCATTTAAGCTCGATAATGTTTATACTGTAATGATACGTATAGTGAATGATTGAACTCGTTATCAACATCTTATTTGAAATTTATAAAGATAAGATAATCCTGCTCAAATATAAGTAAACTGTACCATCAAGCATTTAAGTTCGATAATGTTTATTCTGTAATGATACGTATAGTGAATGATAAAACTCGTTATCAACATCTTATTTGAAATTTATATAGATAAGATAATCCTGCACAAATATAAGTAAACTGTACCATCAAGCATTTAAGTTCGATAATGTTTATTCTGTAATGATACGTATAGTGAATGACTGAACTCGTTATCAATGTCTTATTTGAAATTTATATAGATAAGATAATCCTGCACAAATACGAGTAAACTGTACCATCAAGTATTTAAACTCGGTTAATGTTTATGCTGTTACAATGATCGTTTTTAGCGTTTCAGTTAAGGTTTTTACTATTCATTTGTTGATTGACTATTTCACCTCTATTTTATTTTCAGCCTAAGGTATCCCCAACGCTTTATCCAGGGTTTTTGTGATTATTAGGATTAGCATGTGTAATACTAGATGGAATTTAGTGTTACAAGGATATGGGAGACCTCAAAACAAACATAGTAAACAGGATATTTGACTATCTTTCCAAAATTCACCTAATGAACCCTTGATTTCCATTCCCTTTAACTTAGCATACCACTAAATCACGATTCATTGAAAGAGGGTAAAAGGTATGCCATGTCACGCAACAAATGCGAAAAAAAAGCAATGGATATGCATGTTTATGAATGTAAATTTGCCAATTTTGGTACACAAAGTTTTGCAGATAGATAATATGTTTCAAAAATTCCATTTCTATCTGATAACAAAGGCCACATTCACTTTCTTCAAGCTTGAATTTTGGGAGATATGCACGACACTCAAAGCTCTCGCCAAAGGGAACCTCTTGGACCTCTTTTTAGGTGTGATTGTTTGCATTTCCAAAGTCCTTATGCAAATATATTATCTCTGTGTCACACATAAGTAATCCGATTAAACGCCTGTAGGTGTCTGGTTTTTAATGAACAATGCACTTGAATTGTTTAACGCTAGTCTAAAGCCGACAAACGATGATCTTCACTGCGTGCCATACATGAGAGTGGCTTCAAGAAAAATCATTAAAACTTAATTACTCCATTGTTATCTTTGTTCACCAACTTTCCTCTTTAATACAAAAGTATTAAAGTATTAGAGCCAAAATGATTTCGTTCTAGTTCCTCTCTTCCATTCCTTAGCCAGTATACCGTCTTGGATAGAGAGCATGTGTTTCGGTGTTCATCATAAAAATGAAGACATCAAGGGAAGAAAAGGTCTTTCAGTGACCTAAAAAACCTGACTCCTTGCTGGAAATTGTTTATATTTGCAGAAGCCTTGATTCAACGTCTTAGTTTATCGCTGTTTCTCAGTGATTAACAGTAAAAAACAGTCAGTCTGTGAAACGTGGACCGGATGACTGCGGTGGCGGATGCGGATTGCAGAAGAGAAAACGTGGATGTAAAAATGCGGATAGAAAAGTGCGGATGTAAAAAAAAAGACTTGAAAAAATGAAAAAATAAATAAAGTCAAAATTAGCAAAGCAGCGACAGGAATACTATTGTTTTACTGGAACCAGAGTCAACTTAAATCAGATGTTAACCGTGGTTGACAGATACAGAATATAAACCAGTTTTCCTCAAAAACTGGACCTCGACGCGGAAACTATAACTGGAGTATTTTATTGTGACACCAAATAATTCATTTCTTGTTACAATTCAAGGAGCGGGATCATAAGTAGCTCCTGCTGATTACTGTGCGGACAACGCACGAGACGAGTGCAAATATACCGCGATATTGCAATCTGGTTATTTGTACTATGGGAAACCGCGCGCGAGCGTCACGCAAATCTGTCACACTTTCCCGAAAAAAGTTTTTCTTTCTAGAAATTCTTTCTTTGTAACTATCAGAGTGGGAAAATAAATTTCTTAAGATATGTTTTGGCGTGTTGCATCACGGAATATTTTTTCTCGTTGTTTGTATTTTTACTCGCCCCACAGGCTCGTCAAAATACAGTACAACTCGTAAAAATACTCTGCGTTAGTACACGCCAAAACATCTCATAAGATATATTTACTTCACGAATGTTTATTTTGTTGCTAAGGGGTGTCTCTCGTTATTTTGCATTGAATACCCTTTTTATACATTAGACAAATTGTTGATAGTTTTTTCGCTTTAGCGTCTTTAGTCTTATTTGGTATTTAAAAATAAAAGTTAAGTTTTTCGTTTGTCTAACGTGTAGTCACGTGTGATGTAGATCGCGACGTTTCGACTGCATACTGCTATTCTTCTTCAAGCGATGAGGTCGACTGGTCATGCATGATCTTATAAAGCATGATGCTCTGCTGTGATTAGTTGTTTTTCAACAGCTCTGATCGGTGCATTTCGATCCTTGCTGTCCACTCAGTGATTAGCTCCCTCGGCGGTCCGCTGTCGCACGGCTCTCCTGTTGTTGTGTTTTTTGATCGTGGGCATCCACGCTTCTGGAATTTCTATCCCACTATCCCTGTTGATGTTGTTAGGGTGAAGCCTTATATGAATTGCCTCTTTGACCCTGTGCGTGTAGTAATAAGGGTCACGATCAATAAACTTTACTTTGTTCCAGAGTGGCTTGTGTCCGGTGTTGCGGGCATGCTCTGAAACGGCGGAGGTCTCGGTACGGGCGAGTCGAATGTCTCGATCGTGCTCCTTAATTCTGTCTTGCATAGGTTTTCCAGTCTCTCCGATTTACACCTTGCCGCATTCACATGGAATCCTGTAAACTAAGCCATCTTGTTTAGCCGGGTCGACAGCGTCTTTGGTCGTACTAACTGAGATCTTAGCGAGGTCTCTGACTTGAAAACAGCGCGTACGGCTTGTTGTTGAAGGCAACGGCGAACCTGCTCGGACAGACCTTTGACATAAGGTAAAACCGCAGTAGCTTTGAACTCGTTGGCGGATTCGGCACTGTTTTTTGGTTTTCCGGTCTTGTTAAGTTTCTGCAAGAAAGAAAAAGGATAACCATTAGAAACCAGAACAGATGACAGATGTTTTTTCTCCTCGAAGATGACGGAGGGTTTTGTTACGAGACGTTCGGCGTGCTCGTAAAGGCACTTGACAATACCACGTTTTGCTGATTGAGGGTGGTGTGAATCATACGCTAAGTATTGTTCGGTGTGCGTGGGCTTCCTGTATACGCTGGTGGTGAGGTGGCCGTCAGATTCTCTTAAAACTGCGGTGTCAAGGAAGGCGAGTTTGTTGTCTTTCTCTGTCGCCATGGTGAAGCGGATGGAAGACTGCTGGTTGTTTAAATGCTGTAAGAAGTCGTCTACGTTTTCGCGATCCAGAATGGTAAAGGTATCGTCCACGTAGTGTTTCCAGATCCTAGGCTCGTAGGATGATGTAATTATCGCCTGTTCTTCGAAACTCTCCATGTAGAGGTTAGCAATGACAGCGGAAACCGGACTCCCCATGGCGGCGCCGTCTTTTTGCTCGTAAATCGATCCGTTATACAGGAAGTATGTGGATCTCAATGCGAATTTCAAAAGGTCAGCGATCTGTGCAGGCGTTAGTGTTGTGCGGTCTGCAAGGCTTGGGTCGTTCTCGAGTTTCTGCAGTGCGGCTTGTACAGCGGCGTCGATAGGAACGTTAGTAAACAGCGATTCGAAACGTCGAAAGATACCATGATCTCGTTGTCTAAGATCGTCTCATTGCTGACGGTGGATACGAAGTGGGCTGAATTGGTCACTATGTACTCTGGCTTTCCTGTTAAAGGAGACAAGATGTTGGCTAAGTAAGCAGATAAATCATATGCAAAGGTGTTTACGCACGACACGATAGGTCTTAGCAGTACATCGGCCTTATGGATCTTCGGTAAACCGTAGATTCTATGCGGCTGTTTGTGTCGGGGTCTGATCTTGTTGTAAACTGCCTCTGATAGATACCCGCTTCGCTTCAAGGTAAGCAGCTTTTCTACGAATATTTGGTATATATACAGAAAAGTTGTCTTATTGATTAGATGACTCATCCCCTGGTGAGTGAGGAATCACGAAACAGGCTTGTAGGGATAAAAGTATAGTCTCTCTGTTTTTCCCCTTTCGCAACATATAATATATATATATATATATATATATATATATACATTTTTTTTTTCCAATCAGCACTTTTCTATCTACATTTTCCCATCCGCGTCCGCCATCCGCAGTCATCCGGTCCGCGTTCTTCAAACACCCAGCCGTGTCTTCATTTGCGGCTTACGTCTGACGTCTGACGTCTACACTTGATCATCAATCTTGTAAGAAGAGGCTTGTTAGTGAGAAGTTTATTGTATTCAATTAGGTGATTTTTGCTGCATCATGTCCATTATTTTTCGCTGTGTCAAGATTTTGTGGTCATACGTGTCCATATATGGTACATTCAATACATTGTGAACGAACGTTATACCGTTGATTGTGTTGCTGGGGTGGGATGGGTGGGTCATATCAAATCGTTTCTTATCCAGCTTGGATCAGCTCTCTGTACGCCAGCTCCATTTGCACCGTGTCATTTTAATCCCTGTGTAGTATCAGACTGTGAACCGGGCGAGGAATGTGTTCGATGTTTTGGTTGTGAAATCGCAACCTGTAGGCCGATTACACGCTGAAAAAAGTATTAAGACGTTGCCTCTTAATGCATGAGATCAAATGGCTATTCGTAGATAAAACCAAGCTCATGTAAACGCTGGCTCTTTATTTTTTTGTTTGTGACATGCTCTAAATAATATTTCTTTTTTTTCTTTTTTCTTTTTGTTTTGATTTGATCAATTTTTAAAATGAATTAATACAGCACATATTCAGTATTTCCAAATCCGTTTCATCTCCTCCCATAATTCCCTAGAATCAATTAAGTAAACTTAAACTGACTTAAATCCTACAGCAGATCGCAGAGAGAAAACCACTCAGCTATTTACAGGGCACAAGGCATTGAAATCGAGGATATCTAAAACAAATCCTTTGGGTGGTAGGGTAGGGGATTAGAACCCAAAAGTTGGCCACTCGACCATGCAGCTTGCAGATATTATGTACACTACATGATAAGTCTAGTTAGCCTGAAATCCATGCGAAATCCCTTATACTTTCCAATCTATGCCCTAACTTAAGCGAATGTTCCTTTCCATGGAGAGTTTCAAACTATCTCTGTTTGTGGAAGGCAGAGGATACACTATAGCGAGGGTCTCAATGGGGTGATGGCTTTTACGGCTAACGGTTAAAATTTTGGCCAATTTACGGCTAACGGTTAACACCTTTCCATTGTTTCCACCAGACATATTGTTTGCGTTAAACTTTTTTTACGACTAACGGTTAAAATTTGTCAATTTTTACGCCTAACGGCTAAATTTTTTGGCCGTTTTATGGCTAACGGTTATCCCCATTAAGACCCTCTATAGCTTTTTCTCGCTTTTGTCAACACGACCTTTGAAATTTTTATAGGCTAAACCACTGCGAGAGTGCCAACAAATTCCTTTCCGGTACATCTTCTATCTCAACTCTATCACTGGAAGACGCTTAATGTATCTCCTACTGAGATAATTGACTTTGACATTAAATATTGAAGTTCTACTTTAAATTTACAATTAGGCGTCTTTGTGCCAGTTACGTCGAGAAGTACAAGTGTCAAACGCATTAATGATTTTTGCCGCGTCATGTACATTTTTTTTTTCTAACGCATACACTCTAAGGGTGAGTCACGGCAGATTGGCCCCAGTTTCACTGAAAACATGTTCATGATATGATGAAGAAATCTTTTACAAGTACTTTTCAATATCGAAAAACAGTATCAAGGAAAGTTTTTGAATTATTTTTATAATGCTGTTCAGTATTTCAGATATTTTTGATAAGCATTAAATGTAGATGATTTTATGCCGGTGTGAAGTCCACAAACTCTAAAATTCACAGCGCTTTTCCTTTCAATTGGAAGCTTTACACATCATGACTCAATTTTCAGCCAAATTAATTTGAATGGAGCGTTTTTTATTAGCTTTTAAGGAAAACGTTTATTTGCTACATTTTTAAATTTCCACCACAAAAAGGAAGACATCACTCCAAAATGCATCTGAGATAAAGAGCACTGAAAGAAAATATGTCTTTTCGTAACCCTGAAATTGAACTTTTTAAATTTGTTCATCTCAAAACTTCATCAATCTACATAATTTATAAGCTGTCTATAGTTCATTGCAAACTGAAAAGGTTATGTTTATATCTGCTGCTTTAAAAGCGGACGATTGACGTCGGTTCATCAATATTGTGAATAGAGACATGAGGAGCAAAAAATGACGATTAACGATTTTTAAGCATGTAATTTTTGCAGCATCATGGCCATTATTTAATTGCTCTGTTAAGATTTTATACTCATATATATGACAAATTCAATTTCGAAGTTGGTCATTTAAAATTTTTCTTCCCTAAGGTAGGCTGGGAAGATTTCTGCAGTTTACGATTTTACTTCATTACCCAGGTGGGTAGGGTATATTGATACATATCTTTCTCGACCATATTTTTCAAGAGTGAGACCATGGCTTGGTAATCTACCGGGATTTCTTTTCACTATATATGTGCGTACACTTGAGACTAAACTTTGTGTCCGATTTCTTTTCTCCAATTAGGTTCCTTTTTCAGACGTCGTACGGTATCAGTGAAGATTCCAAACCATGAAGGTCTACGTGGCTGTTCTCTTGATATGCATCATCTGCTTTCAGGCCCCACAAGTGAGTTAAGATTGCAAAAATGGCATTGTGTAAAATTCATGTTACGATTCGTCAGGAACATATCAATTTTGAGATACTTGTATCCAATTGTTTCAGTTTGGTTTTTAATCGCGACTAGTGGTTGAGGTTTAAAGAGTCTTAAACAGATTTAAATAGTTTTAAATTCTTAAAAACACGTTGATCACACTTTTTTATTTCCCCGCAGGTTCTCGGAGCTAGAATAAAGAGAGGTATGAAGCAACCATATTTGCAGAGTTCATTACTTCTTCGATATCAATGAAATGGAGGAGAATAGAAGTTATAGATACGCCGGAATCTCTATTTACACTCACAGAAATTTTTTCGAGCTTCTCCTACATTTTAACGCGATTTTCTGATTCAGTTTTCAAATAAATGATTTCCACCATATCTATGGTTCAGTTAGGAATTTAAGTGTTCAAAGAAAAAGGAAAAGTTCGTTAATTGTTGTTTGACTATTTGTTTGTTTGTTTGTTTGTTTTTCTGCTTATTTTTAGGTAAACTTTGCGACCCAGGTTTACCTGGTACATGTTTTGAATCCGGCGATCCTTGTAAAACAGCACACTGCCCAGCTGGATATAAATGTTTTCCATGTTTTGACTGTATTGGCTTTGTTTGTAAATATTTATAGCTTCATGGCTGAGAAAACGATTTGCATAACCGCCAATTCAATTATGTGCCGCACAGCTGATGATGTTGGTCAATAAAAGCGAATAAAATTGAAATGAACTTTGATAGTATTGATCAGTTCAATCTTTTCTCCTTTACCACTTCCCTTCCAGAAGTTATGTGAAATCCATTGCGGAAGTAATCGTGAATGTATTACGTAAAAACAAGAGTGTGTTTTTCTTAAGCACTTGGCTAGCATGGCGCCAGAGGCAAGCATAGCTATTCAAAGATCCTCCCTTGTGACAAGGGAATGTTTCTCTCGAGAAAGGTTGCCAGTTTATCCAAACGAGTTAAAAATTATTGTCGTCCAAAGAAGGCCAAAGGTTTGATGGTACAGAAAAGACGAACCAGCCAACTTTAAATCGCCCCCACGCAATTTCTTAGCGCAGAATTCCGCACGGGTGCTTCCAAGCATATTTTGGTTGTTATTCTCGATTAATACTTCGCTGTATTGGATTTTCACTGAAAATCTTCTTTTTTTTTTCAATCACATCAGGGACAGCGGGTGACTGTGTGTTGCTTTATGGTCGTTATGTTTCACTTTCATTAAAAGTTGCACTAATATAAAGCAAATGAAATTTGATGGTAAACTGTGATTATCAAAATCGTAACCCCTTGTTCAATATCAATGTGAGCATTGCTAAGTAATATAAGTAAGATAAGTAATACAATATAATTTTTGAAGTATGGCTGATACTGACCATAAGAAAATTTGTGACGAGCAAGAAAGTTAAAGGAAGTAAAGCTAATATAGAGAGAAAATATAGACCTCTTCGGTGCACTAATGGATACATACAGGAGGTGATCATATTGATATCATTCTTTTCCTTTTTAGAGTTCCTATGTCAATTTTAAAGCAACGCTGTTAGCAGTTGTAGCTTTACTTTTACCAACTATCAAATTAGTCCAGACGCTTTTGAAGGACCAGTGTTTTCTGTTGGGAAATGCCCAAATATCATTATTACAATTCTAGTTTTCCTCTTGTAATTGTAGTTATTAACTGAAGATGCCTTTCACAACCGAGAAGGGAGGTCTTTGTTAGCCCGTCCTTAAAACTAGCTTTGTACATCGATATGCATCAAACCCTCGCTCAAAATAATTTTCCAGCATGCATTTAAAAATATTACTCAATTGAAAAAAAGTGTTGAAAACTAACTACCCTGAAATGACGTCTGACGTCTGTAAATCAACAATGTGTGACGAGAAATGTCAAGCAAAACATATAAACAAGGAATTTTTAAACAGTAGTCGGTGTCATTGTTTATTGCTGAGTCATGTACAGTTCAGAGGTTCTTGAAGAATCATTCCAGCCAGAGCTGTCAGCTGAACAGGTTTCCAGAGTTCAGTACATTAACGTCAAACAAACTGATAAGTGAGTTGGATACTGATTAATCAAACGTATTTTCTTCATTTCGCTCTCTGTATTTAGATCTTTTATACTAGATTTCGTGGTTTACTCTCAAGAGCATTGAATTGATATAATGACCTTCGCGAATGCGAGTCCACAATGTCTTGATTTTTGGAAATTTCTCTAAAGTGTTCAGTTCCGTTTGGGTTTTAGCTGAAGATTTGAAACTATGAAGGTGTACATGGCTATGCTATTTATGTACAAAGTGAGTTGATAATTCAAAAATCTTAATAGTTTCTTTCTAAAAGGTCATCAAGGATTTTCGTTCATGGGTAAATAAAAGAAGAGATATCCCGCGCCCTGAAAATACCCCTATGTCCCGTAAGAGCTTAAGCTTAACATTTTATATCAATCAATCAATCAATAAACTTTATTTACCCTCGAATTTACAGTGTAGCATTCGGGGGCTAATATCTTCGAGCAAATATATATGAAATACAAAGCGTAGTGCCATATATGTTTAGGAACTTTCATTAATGGAAAGGAATTTAAAGGGAGTAAATTTTAGCTACAAGAAAAGTTGATTACAAATATTTACGCAAGAGTGTTACAGATCTAGCGAAAATTTGAATCCATATCATATGGTTGTTTTCTAGTTCTGAATCATTATTACTAAGTTTGAGTGTAATAACTAATTGTCATATAAATATTTTCCTTACACATGATGTATTACTCCGTAGGTTTTTGGCGCCAGAATTAAAAGAGGCCAAACAGGTATGAAGCATCTGATGTAGTTAATGATGCTTTTGGTGTTGCTGCTCTGGAAAATTCTCCAGTTTTTCTACATTTCTTCTATTGTTAGTGAAGTGATATAGTCAATTGTACAATTTTAATATATTTTTATTCTGTTTTTAACGATATGCTAATCTTTATGTCATTTAGCAAATTGCCTAACGTAACAAAAAAGTCTTGCCTTAGCAAAATGTCAACGCTGATTATGTTTTTGCTGATTTCAGTTGCATGTGGAATAGCCTCACCTGGATCATGTTTTCCGGATCCTTGTGGGGAAACATCATGCCCCAGGCGGGGAGAGAAATGTTTTCCATGTAAAAACTGTGAACATTCTATTTGTCTTCAGATAAAGCTGTGAGGAAAGTAATAAGGCATACTCCTCATGTATTTCAAGGCCAGTTCCTGTGCGTTAATCAATAAAAACAAGTTTAACTAATGAGAGGTTGTGATTTTTCCATAATAAAACAACGATATGTTTGTTCTTTCTTGCAATTCCTTTTCCCCCTTGCAAAATGAGTGTTTTTAACGTGGGTATAATGTTAGGTAATATTATGCCCACGGGATAAACAGTGATCTGAAAAACACGAAAAGCAAACCAAAGAAATGACTTCGCCGAGATAGTAAGATAAATCTTGGAGCAAGTGAGCTTCCAAATATCTGACGCGAAGAGGATGTTGCACGCAATGAGCTTTAGAAAACAACTCCCATGATGAACTAAGAAGCAAAATATCTAAACAGGCTGGAATGATTATGCCCAAATGCTTAACGCTAACGACTAATAAACATCCATTGATACTGAACGACGACGAGATTTCTTTTTCGAAATGTTAGGGAGAAAAAATCAAGCACTCATCTAGCACTCAAGTGACAAAAACTTTCCATTTGACTCAAATGACGTCCTACATAGTGTCTCCCATAACACAAAGTGATATCACCAGCCACCGCCACCTGAAAGTGATTGGGTATTTCCAGATAGCCACTGAAGATTATACTTAAAACAGTTGCTGAAATTAAAATCCTCGTATGTTTTAAACTCTCCTGAGATAAAGCAGAAGGAATTTACGCTTACGTTGCTAAGTATTTTAAACTTTTGAAAAGGCAGCAATCATTACAGTATGAGCTTCAGTATGAAACAATGACAAACTACCAAAGGATAATAAATTAAACGCTAATCACCTCAATTAGACTGACCTCAATTAGAACGCCCAGCACTGTCGTGTTCGAGCTGATGGATAATTTAAAATTAACTTTGTAATTTCGTTGGAACTCGATCTATGCGGTTGAGAACAGTTCATTTATCATTGCAAAGCAGAATTAATGACAAATATTGAACCCGTAGCCAAATAATACAAGTATTACTAGCAGTAAATTGTATTTTATGATAACGTGTAAATCACACCTGCCAGAAGGAAGAAAATACTTAGGTTTTTTCTTAGCTAACAAATGTGAACCCTCGAGGCTAGGGTGCAAGGCAACCCTTCCAATCTGTAAGTCTGGCTTTAAGAATTTAGTAACCTAAGAACACCAGTATTGCTTTTTTTTTCTATTTGATGCGCTAAGGTTCTGCTGTTCTCACATCGGTTCGCCTAAGTCAATAGCAAATAGGCCTACTTTAAGCTCCGTTCGAGGCTGCAAAGGGCTCTGCTTGTCAGACATGCACATCCAGACAGATCGCAGAAGGTTTTAGGCTGGCGTATTTTCGTTTGAATTTACTGAGTAAAATATTTGGGTGGGTTGGGTGTCTGTGACTTTTGTATTGATTTATTTCCAGGAGGGAAGATAGCTTTAAAGTTTTCATAAAATAGGAGTACTTCAATTTCCTTTCATTTCATGTTAATTTAATACCTGCCATGTTTTTTCTTATGTATTTGTATATTTCCTTATTTATATTTCTCAGTTTAATGTGTCACAAGAATCACGTTTGAAGCTTCACTCAGACAGACTCTTGACGTGCCCACGAAGATTCAAGGAAAAAAATATTCAAATTTTAAAAAGATAACTACTACTAAGATGAGCTACTTTTCCTGTAGATTTCTATAAAAGCGCAGGCACGACTTAAGTATCTCTTGATATAAAACTGATCAAACTGATACAATTATGAAATGTACATTTGTATATATGATAGATAGGTTGAAGGATAAATGTAATCAAGTAACATAGCCTGCCATAAAGGAAACAGAGATCTGAAAGACACCAAAATCCACCGACACTGTAAGACACTTTACCGAGGGTATAAAGGAGATGGCGAGTTAGAATCTGGGATCAAATCTTTTCAAATAAACCAAGAGGTTTTGAATCATAAGACACGAACAACGGGGATAAACATTAAGGTGTAAATAACGTTCATTTGCACTGAACGCATCTTAAACGAGGTATGTATGCGCATTTCAAAGGTCGAGGAATTATTATCTAGCAGGTCGTGAAAAATATGTAAATTTCGCAATAATCATCAAAATATGTTTAAAACGTCCAACGAAGTAAGCTCTGGGTATTTATTCATGGCTTTCGCAATCAAAAAGAATCTTCCACAGTATCCCATGCCACCAAATAATGGTACCAGCTACTAAGGCCACTTAAAAGCTTTCAAGTTTGGGCGTTTGTATCGACAACAGTTGAAGTCATCGAGATAGTTGCCAACATCTAAAACCTCGTATTTTTCGATGAACTCTAAGGGTAAGGTTTTGTCCGATCAGCATTTTGTTACACACTTTAAATTCAACTTTATATTTTGTATAATTCAGAACTGAAGAAGACAGAACTGCCGAAACATGTCAGTTTTAAAAAGTACCGTTCGTTTTCTAGTTTGGTAGCGCCAACAGTGCCATCAACCCATGGCTGTTCATATTCTTAAGCAGCAAGATCAATAACGAATTTAAAAAAATTGTGTGCAGAATGAGTAGCCGGTCAGCTCTTAGTCTTGGTGTCAAAACGCCAAATACCCTCTCACGACCCGGAGAATATTATTGTCTCTGTGAAATAATGTAACCGTTTCACCGCAATTCGATGACCATATGAAAATGAGACCTTCTTCAAACTGATTAGACTTAAATAACAGTGAAACTGCAAAACTTGTAGATTTATACAATGTCAGTTTGTACAAATGGCGAATATCTGGTAGGATAAATGTGATCACACTGAAAAGCTTGCTATGATGGAAACAGGGATCTCAGTAAAACACGCCAAAAACATATCGAGTATAACATCAATGAAACGGTGAGATAAAATCTTGGAGCAAACAATTCCCAATAATTGAGTGGCTAACAAGTAAAAGACATATACAAAGATCAAGAAGTAAATAAGTTAAACATTAATTTGCACTGAACATATCTTAACCAGGTTATCCTAATGCTGCGCCAAATGCATCTATTCCAGGAAAAAATTTCAAGCTCTCTTTCATCCGAAACAACATTGATATAACAAAAAGATAAAAATTTGGGTTTATGTTTGAGGGATTATGAAAGAAAAAACGAATTTAAGATTTCAAGGCAATCTTTGACAATAAAATTGGCTCCCCGATATTTTGTCTTTGATGATTAAAAAACTGCATAAACACGTTCAAGGTCTCTAATAACTGGCAGTTAATAACACGCACTGACATAATCTAATCTTAATCCAGGTGATATATTTCTCTTCGATATTTCAATACCATCTACTACAATGCAATCACTTTTGACGTTAGGCTTTCACAAAAGTGCGACCAGAATATTACAACTCCATTTGACATGAAGCAGAATGCAATCTTAATATTACCGCTGAACGAATTGTTTGCTGTGTTTGTCTCGGTATAGCTGTGTATAGCCCTGTATTCGACTTGTATAGCTGTGTGTATGTCTGTATAGCTGTGTATAGCTCTGCATAGCTGTGCATAGCCCTGTATAACCGTGTATAGCTGTGTATATCTCTGTATAGCTGTGTATAGCGCTGTATAACTCTTCATAGCTGTGTATAGCCTTATATGGCCCTGTATAGCTGTGCAAAGCTCTGTGTAGCTGTGTATAGCTATGTATGATTGTTTATAGCTCTGTATAGCTGTGTATAGTTGTATCTAGTCTTCTTTTGCACTGTATGTGTAGGATATTATAAGTGAAGTATAGGACATTTTATGTATGTAAAGTATAGGACATAATATGTATTGAGTGTAAGATTCAAACGTGCGTGACCGGTCACGCAAGTGCGTTACCCTCGATTTAAATTTTAACCTTAATCTTCATGTGACTCTTTTGATAACGCCTTTAAGTTCTAGTTTTTCAGTGTATTATATATTCAGTGTTGGCTTTCGTCACGGCAAGATCTTGTTTTCAAATCATCGTTTATTTTACTCCACCCGTTCACATCAATAGGAGGAAATATTTGTAAGTCGTTGGTCTTTTTTTTTGTTTTCATTTCGTTTGTCAATTTTCTTAGATCTATTATAATTTATAGTCGTAATTATTCCTTTTAGTCGAACCATCATTTCACCTTTTCATCGATTACATCAATTACATCATTTACATCATTTTTACCTTCGTCTTCAACGTAATCGGATGCGTTCAATTTACTCGATTGATTGTGAATGTGGAATAAATTTTCCTTTTAAATTCATCTCTTGGTTGGAGTCCACATTGAGGACATAATAATTCCCCATACATGACCTACTTACTTTGCAATAAAGTATCACCGCTGACCCAACTTGATAGCCTGCATAATAACCGTATTAATTTGTAAACAATGATCTATGTATAATTTCGCATTGTCCTAGATATATGTGAATGAAAAAGGACGTAAATATTTCCGCATACTCTAAATATCTTTGTAATTGGATGAATATATATGTGATTAGCTCCAAACTGATACGAAACAATGCTATGCATATATTCATCATAGCCTTAAATATTTCATTTACAGCAAATATTTGTTGTTATATGATATTGTCCTATTGTTATATAGCACCCCACACATGCTTGTATATACTTCACTTAAAATGAGATCACGTGACTGAAAACAATCTATTAATGGCGCTTTACGGTACAGTCTGTGTTTAGAAACAGAAAGTCCACGCTTACTACTTTATCACTTTCCAGTCTAGGTGAAAGTCACCGTCGGCTCGAGAGAAGGCATTCGTCATCTTTTCTTTAAAACAAATTTCTTTGAAAGTGAAGCAAAATTCTTAGACCCTTGTAGTCAGCTTCATACAATTTGTACCAAGAACAGATATGCCGAAGTCATCCTCGAAAGTGTTTGGGACACTTATATTGACGATCTCTCTCATTTCACTGCAAGGGACTTCTTCACATCTTCAGCAGGGTATTAGAAACATTCGAAAGCTTTTGGAAGCAGATTCAGATGAAAATCAACAACAGGTCAGCCTAGTAGAGCTGCGTTAACAGTAAAGCCTATATTCGCGCAATTTCAATAGACCTCAAAATATTCTTGTATACAGGAAGATATGAGGGATGAAAAGTAGAACGAATTACGGTAACCAAGTGGTATTCAGCGATCGTGTAGCCCTACTAAATGAATATGCTTAGTAATGCTCAGCTTATATTAAATTTAATCCATATTTCCATTTCGAAAGTAAAACATCACGGAGTATTTCCTTTTTCCTTTATTGTCTTATGTTGTTAATCTGTGGGGTCAATTGCCAATATAGAAGTTCGATCCTGCCTTTTTACGTTAACCTTGCACTGGGTGACTGACTTGCACTGAGTAACACGATCACCTGGTACATAATTTTGGACTGACAAGTTGTCACGAAATTAATGGAACAACAGATTTCCTGTATTTCAAAAATCCTGAATATTCATGAATATGTATTGATGTAATGCAGCATAAGGATCTCGTACCAGATAAAATATGAAATCCCTCAACATAACACGCTCAAAATCTATTTTGGAGTTGAGCTAATTGGCTGAAACCATTCTCATCAGTCACAGGAGGATGAGTCATGCAATTATCTGCTCAGTAGTTCTCATATTGAAGTTCTGCAGAGGAGGATATTAGCAAACAGGTTGATTGATCAGAAGTTAATTAAAGAAAGATGACATCATCTCGTACCAGCATCAGACAAAGAAAAAATCTTGTCCGGCACAAGGAGTTGAAATGCAATGGTAGTCTGGTAACCATTGTGTTGGATAAATTCTAGTGACTATTGGCCAAACTCACCAAGGATTTCCTTATACCTCAGTGCTTTGTACCTCGGTGGTAGACCATTTGATCACAAAAGCAGAAGTTTCAATCCTTATTGGGGCTAGGCTTTTGGTTTCTACTTTATCCCTGATACTAGTAGAGCAAACAAGAACATTTTATTTATTTATTATAATAACTTTATTTAAATAATAACATATAACATATTATTATTAAAAAAGGGTTGTAGAAGGGAGGAACTTAATCCTCGTCGTAAATCATACCCCAGAACATCTATCTCTATTCAACATCACAGAGCTCAAAATGTACCATATTGATTCTTTATAAATGGTTATGTCTTGCTATGGTGCTGTAGCTGACTCAAAACTCAGAACATCTATCTCTATTCAACATCACAGAGCTCAAAATGTACCATATTGATTCTTTATAAATGGTTATGTCTTGCTATGGTGCTGTAGCTGACTTAAAACTCTATTACAGCAAAAAGGTGTATTATTTATTTCATGGTTTTTCAAAAGCTCTCTATTACCAACTTCCTGACTATTTTTATTGGTTCCTCCTTTACTGACAGCATTGTTCTTCTGTGCGTGGCATAAATAATTCATACCGCTGCCAGTTTGTCAAGTCGCATCCAAGTTGTAATGAAGGATCTATACCCTACATGCAGATTGTTTACTGTTGGTTTTCAAGTAAAGTTTGTCCTCTTGCCTACTGTTTACTTGTGAGTACTTTTACTTTTGCAGCACTACTGTAAATTATTATAACATTATCAGGGCATTGGCTAGCTCTCAGGAAAAATTTAGTCTCAAAGCTGTAACTGGTCGGCATGTGCTATTATCTAAAATAATTTTGAAAGACAAAATAATTATTTAGTGTATACTGCAATTTTTATAACTTCTTTTTACTAGGGTATATGGCTGGTGTTTCTATTCATCACCCTTGGACTGACAGCAGATGACTAGTGAGTTGGAAAACTACTCTCTTTAGGTTGTGTTATGTTGACCATTTCACATCCAGCAGTCAGACCAAGACAAAATTTCTCCCTAAGATATCAATACCAAGCAGACATTTGAGTAATGAGAATAAAGAAAAATATAAATTTTTAATGGGATTACCATAGATTTGTCATTTAATTCTCAGAACTTCAATTATAAGCAATGTTTGACAGATGGTAAGGAGAATTACTAAGTAGATCTTGGGAGCCCAGGTAAAAATATAAGGTGGGATCCCGCCAATCCCACCTGGGATCCCAGGTGTGTCCCGGGTGGGATCCCGCCTTTTTCAGGTGGGATCCCGGGTGGGATTATGGAACATCCCGCATGGGATCCCACCTGGGATTATGGAACATCCCGCATGGGATCCCACCTGGGATTATGGAACATCCCACATGGGATCCCGGGTGGGATTATGAAACATCCCACATGGGATCCCACCTGGGATTATGGAACATCCTGCATGGGATCCCACCTGGGATTATGGAACATCCCGCATGGGATCCCACCTGGGATTATGGAACATCCCCCATGGGATCCCACCTGGGATTATGGAACATCCTGCATGGGATCCCACATGGGATTATGGAACATCCCGCATGGGATCCCACCTGGGATTATGGAACATCCTGCATGGGATCCCACCTGGGATTATGGAACATCCCCCATGGGATCCCACATGGGATCCAGCCAATTGAAGTTGGGATCCCACCTTAAATTCCTAATAGCATCCCACCTGGGAAAGCACATCCCGGGCAGGATTAAACCTAGAATCCCACCAATCCCTCTTGGGATCCTGTCACAAATTTCAGATAGATTCCCACCTGGGAAATCATATCCCAGGCAGGATTGTATCTGGGATCCTGCCAATCCCAGTTTAGACCCTGCATAAAATTACAGATGGCTTCCCACTTTCAGAAAAATCATTTGAGGGATCCTGTTTATCACTGGAGACCACAGATTTATAAAATGTACCAGATAGGATATCTTATCAATTCCTTTTGTAACCTAATCTGTAAAATTAAGAGAATAAATATTTTCTAGGTGAGCTATAGACCCCATCAATCCACTGAGGGTCCAAAACTTTCCAACTAGTTATAGAACATACTGACACCTCCAATGGGATCCCATTGTCTTACCAAGCTGTTGATCATAAATGATTCAAACAGTACATGAATACACAGACTATATGTGATAAAGATCTCATAATTTATTTGCAATGAACCAGCATGTGTTTGATATGTTTCATTAACAAATTTCTTAACCGAACATTGTTAAATAATAACAGCACAACTCAGCATATTACTTTTTCTTCATCATTTAAGCAGACCATCTACAGTGTGATAAGGCTCCACGTTTAAAAAAATTGGCTGATGTGTATCAAAGAATAGAAGAAAGACAAAACCTCAATAATTCATGTTATCAAAATTTTGACAAAGGTACTGATTGAAAGTCTGCTCTCTCTTCAGTCGAATTGTTCAAAGCAAAGCAAGGTCAGAATGTTCCCAAATGTGACTAAAGTAATCTTGAAACCTTACTCATAGATTTATTTCATTGTAAAGTGTAAGCTTAGGAAACTGCAGCATGCAAGTGACCAATTCGATTCTCAGAATTATTTGAGTTTCAGTTGCGCTGAGCGTTAGGTAAGCTTAATTTAAGCCGTTATTTATATTCTTTGATAAGATTTTGATCACGTAACGAATATGGCAATTTGTACTCACCACAAACTTCTAAAAATCCTAGTTTTAAATGGCCACTCGATCGTTGTTTGAACCAGTCGATATGTCAACTGTTAATTGTCCCTTCTTTTAATTCCACGGCGCCAACGACTTTCTTTTCATTTAAAACACTCACGCTGTTCTCGTTTTCCCATTGAACCACCATAAAACTCATCTTTAGAAGTGTTATATTACGCAAAACAATTGAGAAAAGAAACAACTTCAAGCAAGAGCGGTTAACCGATGAAAAGTACATTCAAAGATGAGCGCCAAATGGAGTTTTCTTTGTTTCCGATCATGGGCATGATCACGTGGACCTTTTAGCAAAGAGAATCCGCTGGCTTGACCCATTGCAGTCTCAAGAGAAGCGCGCAACATTATTCTGTCTCTTCTGACCGGTTCTCCTCTCATGTTTTGATGATGACATAAATAATGATGTGAATTCACTCTATGTAGAAATAATCGACAAGAATCAAACAAGAATGCACGATTTGTGGCCGAAAGTTTTCGAGGAAAGAAAGACTCGAAACCCACTTGAGTTATGTGCACGGCGAAGGTGAGAAACAACACAAGCCAATCACATTAGGAAGTATAAGAGATACCTAGATGATCCCAGTGTACCAGTACCCAAATCAACAAGGCTTGACCACAACAAGCGTTCAGCAACACGTTTCAACACAGTTAGCCATCTCGATTCCTCAGTCGGTCTTTCCACTGAACTAGCAGTGGTGCCAACAGAGTCAAGTGCGTCTCATAACGGAGAAAACATTTGCACGAGAGACAGAAGCAACTACATGCGATTACAGAGGTGCATTGGAATTCTCGTCTGCAAATGGTTTTGCACAGTCCGAAGCGTTCCCGAGCTTGGAAAGGGGTGAAGAGGACGAAGATACAAGGTTGTCATTTTATACTACAAGTAAAATTTTATACCAGACCTACAAGGTATAGAAAAATTTTGTTGATCGCTGACTCAGAGAAGAACAACAAGTAAACTTTAGAGCTGTTATTATTGAACTGTGACTTGTACTTTTCATTTGTATGTAAAGAAGGAATTGTATTTTGCACCAAAAATATAAAGAAGTAATATTTTTTAGGAGGTCCAGTGATTGGGACATTTAAGAAATTAAGTAATGAAAAGAAACTCGGTTTGTACTTCTCACTACTAACAAGGCTTGTTTTAAAAATATTTTCAGATCAGAGTTTCAAATAAAGCAAATTGAAGAAGTCATTTAAAAGGTGTATTTTCTCGAAGGGAACAGTGACCACCTCTGTCTTGTCCGCATGCCAAATATTTGCGGAGTGTGTGGATGATCCATAAGTATTGGAACTCTCACAAAAATGTTTTGTAAGAATAAAAACAACAAAACAATATTTTCGTGGATGGGATAAAGAATCCCAGGTGGGATATGTAAATCCCGACCAGGATCCCGGGTAGAATGCATAAGTCCCACCTAAGATCCCGGGTGGGGTGCAGGAATCCCGCATTAAATGCGGGATCCCAGGTGGGATCAAATTTTCATCCCAGGTGGGAAAGGTGGGATCCCACCACCTAGGGCGGGATCCCGCCATTCCCACCTGGGATCCTGGGTGGGATTGCCGGGATCCCGCCTATATCCCGCCTGACATTTTACCTGGGAGTGAAAGGGTAAATTGTAGTGAAACCACAGTGGTCTTGAACTTGGTTGTAAGTTTGACATGGTGGTTGGGTTTCTGGTGTTGATGACTTTCTGTGAAGAAATACATAAAAATTTGTTTTACAATATGCTTTTCACATTCATATCTTTGTAATTATATTCATATCCTTGTCTGATGTTTAGTTGGAAGATGTGTTCAATCAGGAGATATCCTTCAATGATTTTTATGGATAAACTTTTTTTCTTTGAATAAACTTAATTTTGGGAAATTCATTGCACATGGACTGTTTCCCTTGCAGCCTCTGTCCATCTTTAACAGTGATTTCTAGAACTTTAGGAATCAGCCAGAACATTGCCGTATCCTTTACTCAACCTTCATCTTTATCTCTCTCAAAATTAGTCAGGCTTAAGCACGTAAGCCTGCATATACCACAGTATTAGTCAGAGTAGTATAAATGTACTGGTTGGAATTCTACCTGGTAGTTAAGGTTTGAAAAGCTGGCAGATTTAAAATGGTGAAAAACAGTTCAAGTTCTCAATGTGTTTCTCAATTTTGTTCTCAATGTGTTTGCCTGATCGTCACTTTGGGCCTCTCTCTCTTCAACTCTCAAATGATAGAAATCTCAAACTCATTATCTAAAGTGAAGTAGTTCTATGGAGGCTTTTTCTATCTTTTTTGGGCTTAAAGCTAGTAAATAGCTTCTTTTAAACTACTCTTTACGTGCCCAAAGGACTGGGAGAAGCCCAACCATTGGAGTTCACAATGAGTTTCCTTAACAAAGTTACACACTCCAGGGAGTTACATTCCTTGCTTTTGGCAATGGTGCCCCTGACATCTTTAGTTCTCTGGCAGGTTTCACTCAGAACAGAGATCAAAGTGGAGTACAGCTTGTGATACAAGCCCTCTTTGGTAAGCTGCGCAAAATCTTTAGCACAAATCCAACCCAAGGATGACCCTTGATTTGAATAACCTTAGGTTATAGTTTGCGTCTAATTATGTGCGTCTTGTCTTGTGATTATGAAACATCTTATGAATGTATGTGTTGAAGTTGAAATGGATCTCTGGTCAAATTGATTTTGATCTGATAGACAGTTTTATACCTTTGTCCAGGCTGTACTACCAATGTCTTTACACAAGGAAAAAGCAAATTGAACAAGTTTTAGATGATATTAAAATCTGAATTAATTTTAAACTGCAGCATATGCAGTGTACCATCAATTGTTTTGCTCAACACCAAAAGGATGCAAGAATCTACAGCTGTATTTTAAAGTAATGTAATAGTACATGCTCATGGTGCAGGTTTAATCCAGATACTGTTTTATTCAATCAAGTATATTCAGTTGATGTGGACTGTCCCAAAAAAGACAAAAAAATTTAGTCCCTTGGTGATGGTTGAAAAAGTTAAATCTTTGAACAATATGAGTGAAGTCATGAGTAGAGTTAGAGGTATTCTTTTAAACCGCATGATGAGAGTTTTCTTTTAAAGCTCAATCAAATGTAAGTAAATCAGATCTGAAAGGAGACACTGAATTACATATCTGTAACTTTTTCTATTGATCTTATTTCTTCAGGTGCTGGTATTTTTGTAACAACAGTGGTTGTTGGGGTAATATCATTTATCTCAAATGACCTTACCCTAACAAACCGTCCTTTTACCAGGGACGTATTATTCTACTTGGGTGCTGTGTCATGGGCTTTTATTACCTTGTACAGGCAAAAAATTACAATGGCAGTGGCAATAGGTAAAATATCATTAACTTAAAGATATGTTGAAAGCTCCAAGATAAGTATTATTAATAACTGAACATGAAATAATGATCATGTCATTTTTACTGCTTGTTTTATTGTCTTACAAAGTTTTTTAAACTTTAAATTTGTTTTATCAAAGGTGAAAACCTTTTAAGTTAAAAAGAAATTGCTCTAAATTTTCTAACCAAATTTAGGGAAAATACTGATGTTAGCTGTATACTCAAGAAGTAGGATTTTTGTTTTGGTGGGATTTTTCAAGACTGTTGTACCTCAGGCATTGTAGTTCCTGTTGTTTTCATTTATTCTTTGTTGCCAATGGCTAATGGTTATTTCACCAACTTAAAGAAACTCTTGAACTAACAGCAATCTAACCCAGTTTATCTACCTCTGCATCAGTTAAAAAAGAAAAACATTACATTTAATTTTTGAAATGCAAAGGAGTTATTCTGTGATACTGCCTTATGATAATGAGTCATTGAAAACCCATTTGTAATATGTTCACTCTCAAGATCTAATTGTTAATTCACCCCTCTGGCAGCGACACATTTCCACGTAAAATGGTTACGAGAATATAGTTTTAGAATGACCAAATAAAAACCTCCACTAGACAAGTTTGAGTATTCTCACCACCAGTTTGGTGAAAACTGTATTGATATCATGGGGAGAAGTTACTTGTTAATCACTTCTAGGAGTATAAGAGCTCAAAGAGACTTACTCTAGCTTCACTCATTTGTAATCTCTCCCTTATTAAAAAGGTTTCATAGCGCTTTATGTTGTGTACATCGCTGTGGTTATTATTGCACGCTACATCTACCAGGGGTGGAAAAGGAAGGCAGTGCAAGTGGAAATACAACCTGATTCAAAGATAGGTTTGTTTTCAACCTTTTTATCACCCATGGGAGTACAGTCACATTTTAAAAAATATACATTATAAGACTGATTACATAAATGTTAAATAAATACCACATATTTATTTGTATGCGCCTTGTCTACTTTGCAAACACACCCCAAAAATTGTGGACATATTGATTTAAATTGAAAATTTCCATTTTAATGAACAGCATCCAGAGGAGAATTATTTGACACAAGCAACTCAGCAGGAGCAAGAAGACAATTGGATACTGTGGGAGATGCTAATGAACACTCCAGCTGGGCTTCAAGTGTTAATTCACAAAAAAATTATGTCCCGCGCAGAAACATTTCTCTTACGCCTCATAGTATGATCTCAGGTACTGTTACAGTGATAAAGTTACATGCAGCTCAGCCTCACAATAAAATTACCATTAGTTGTGGGTAACAAGCAAAATTTGACATGCCTAATGGAAGTATTTTATGTCAATTCAGTGGTGGTATCCAATCCATTGGCAGTAGGAAATAGGATGTGAAGCAATTAAGCCAGAGCCTATTGTGGTTTTGTAGCATGAAGCAACCAGAACTATAATTGCTACTTCCCAGGGATGGGGTTATCATTCAAGTCAGGCTCAGGTTATCCACCTTCCCCCTCCCACTAACATGTCATAAGGTTCCCCTAACAGTCTTTTTTGGCAACTGTTACAGTTTATACTTCTTGTGTGGAGAGAAGCTCTGAGAGCGAAGTGTCTTGCCCAAGAACACAGTGCACAGTGGTGCAGCATGAAATCTTCCATATATACATAGGTTGAATTTCATAATTTCTGAAGCATGTGTATGGCTGGGTCACACAATATCTGCCTTAAGGACATCAAAGAAGACTTTTCTGCACTCAAATATCAAACTTGTACTTTCCTCTTTTTATAGGTGCCCTGATTTCTTCTGAGAATACCCTCATAGCTCCAGCATTTCAAAACGCCCCAGCCCTTACCAGGCAGTATTCATCCGATTCAGGTAATTGTATAGCAAGTGTTTATTTGTTTTAAGCACTGGGTTAGCTTCCCCTCACCCTTTAATGCCTGGAAAAGCCATATGTCACGAGATGCCGTTACATGCTCAATATTTTATCTTCTTTCTGAAATGTTCACTACTAAAAGATCATTAAAATGCATAAAATCATAGCCCTCTTCATTGTAAGACTTGGTTTACCACTCCTGCAACCTTTGGAACTTTTTGTCTTTTTACGGTTTTGTCAAGGTAATATCTTATAACAATCAATGCTCTGAGAGCTTCTGAGTTTAAGCTATAGTTTAGTGGTATACCCTATATGTACGAGGCAAACGAAAAATTTCAACGTTTTTTATTTTTCACTTAAGGCACTTCTCAGTCTTTCCGTTTCCTCCTTCACAACTGCTGGTGTCATTTATTGCATACCTCTGAAAATACCTTCAAAATGATATATTATACGTGGTCTAATTGTTCATCGTTCACATTTTAGAAAAATTTGGCATTTCCCACGGGCAGTGAAGGGGTTAAAGTTCATATACTGGTCAACCACACTTCCCTAACTTACCAGATGCTCAAGATAATAAACAGCATGATGCAAAGAGATTGAATCATGGTCCACTAATGTTAATAATTTTCTCCTTCAGAGGAAGATTTTCCTCTTTTGGGAGGTAAACGGAAAATTAGTGCTTGGAGAAAATTTCTCTTTGGCCTGGAACCAATTGACCGTGAAGAATGGAACAGGAGTAACTTTTTCAAGAAATGCTTTATGGTTTGTAAGGTAAGAAATTTTTATCTGTAATGCTGTAACTGAGATTAAAATTTGACTCAATTTTTGGTATGGTCTCAAATGAGCATATAAAAAGCAAGAAATGGACAACCCTCCCTCTAACATATTATCATATGAATTCCCTGGGCAAGCACTTATTTATTCAGTAAGATATTTTCTCGATGATTGCAGGCTCCAGCAGTATTTTGTTTGAATCTTACCATACCAGTGGTGGATTATGATGAAGAGGAGCATAATTGGAATAAATGGCTGAATGTTTTACATTGCTTAACAATGCCTGTGTTTGGTGTCGTGGCTACAAATAGTAAGGATTTCTTATCTCACGATGTTGTCTCACGACAAGATCACTTATGAACTCGATGTTTCTTACTGCATAACTTCCCGTTAATGAGCAGCTATAACATCCTGGGGGAATTTTTCATCATATGGCTCTCTGCCACCCCTCCCGACTTGTGAATTGAGGAAACTATTAAGAGATGTATTGTCCCCACTGAACAGGTTTCTTCCACAAGATACAGACCCCTAGCTAAGAAAAAGACTAAACCTTAAAAAAAAGAAGAGACAAAAACAGGGCAAAACAAAACAAAGAAAAACTAGCGAGCAAAACAATTCCGTCATGTTAAACTCTCTCTGAAAAAAATGGTAATTTTTTTCTTTTAAACAGAAGCTCTTTTACAGGATGAACAGGGCTTACGGGGAAACATTTTTTTAACACGGTGAAATTTTAATATTTAGAGATCTTTCGCGTAACGAAAACTGGAGGTTTATTTTATTAATAAACATGCACTGATGAGATTTTTTTTTAAGATTATAGTCATATGATTGGTGGAAAACTTCCTGCCTGGGCCCTGGCTCTCTGCGCTGGACTAGTTCTAGCTTTGATTGTTGCTATGACAACAAAGAGTGAAAAGAGGCCTCGGGGCCATTCGGTAAGAACTTTTAAATGTTGCTCAGGAAGGTATTTTTGGAGACATCTGCAAGTTAAGAAAAATCACATTTTTAAAGTTGTATAGTTCAGGACTTTTTATTGATAAAGATCAAAAGTTTGGCAAGATTTCTTTATGACCCATACTTTGTTACGCATGCAGTTATTTGATAAAAGCAAAAAAACAGTGAAAACAATGGCTTACCTCCGAGAGTAATGCTTTGTTTTAGAACAACACGGAGTCATACGGAAATCTTTCCGAATTTTTCATTAAACAATGTGTTGGAAGGATTTCCACTCTTGATCGCTGTTTTGCACTTCGCCGACAGATGTTTTTAATCAAGCATTTTTTGTTTATTTAAGATAGATCATTTTTTTGTTTGCGTAAGATATCAGGGGCTGTCAAGATTAGTTCATATAGGTGAGTTAGATTAAGAAAGCGGCAGTAGGGAATCCGAGATCAGGTTGAAAGGACTTTGCTTTATTCGAAAAGTGTGTTTTCTGCCTTTGTGCAAGGACTGGTATAATATCGCGTCTTCAGCGGGATAACGTCTTGCAGAATTGTGATTATATCAACACTGTACGTATTCTAAAAAGCTTTTTTGTCGCTTCTGTTTTTGTTATAACCGATATAGGCGATCCTCACGTGTATTTTTTGCTTTCAGTTGACTAGCAAGCGCGTGTGCAAGGGAAAACTCGCTGAATAAACTAGTTATAAAAATTGGTAGACCCCGAGGACTTTTTTTTTCCTGGTGAATCTTTAAAATCAGTAGTAGTACCCAAACCCGTGGTGCGAAACAGTCGCATCCTAATCATCACTCCTGATCGGTAGATTCTGGCAAAACGTTAATAAATCAGTTTCAGTCTTCTCAGGTATAGATACAGCAATATGAGATTTAAAATTGATCACTTACTAGTCTTATTACGTTATTGAATTTCTCCTCAGTTGTTTGCCTATCTGGCATTTGTGGTTTCCGTGGTTTGGATTTACATCACAGCAAATGAGATTGTCAACCTTCTCAAGGTATAGAAGACCTCTTGTTGTCAGTTATGCTTTGCGAATTTTGGGCGCCCTATTTGACACCCCGATGTAAATCTTATGGGGCATTTTCTTTAGACTTGCGACTTTGATTTTGTTTCCATTCTTTGATCTGTAGATGTTCGGTATCGTGCTTGGTTTAAGTGATGCAATTCTTGGCCTTACTTTTCTTGCATGGGGAAACAGTTTAGGTGGTAAGTTTGGACTCTTCCCTTGTTCTTATCAGTTCCTGTTTGCTGAAATCAGTTTAGGAAATCATTTTACCTGCATACATACATACAGTTTTATATAAACTCGAAGTTTAGTCTATCAGCAATGTCCTTGTGTCTTTCACATGTATGAATTACTAATTACCACAGAATTAAAAGAGAACGTCCTCTTCAAAAAAAATTAGAACAAACAAACAAATAAGAAATACAGAAATAAAGTGACATGATCTTTTTTCTAGATATCGAAAGTTCTACCAATAATACATGTTGATTAAATACTAAGTAGTAACCCTTGCGTTTTATTTTGTTACATTATTCTCATTTCATTCTCGCAGATTTAATATCAAATACGGCCATGGCAAAGCAGGGATTTGGTCAAATGGCTGTATCAGCCTGCTTCGCAGGTCCTTTGTTAAGTATCCTTTCTGTGATGAGTGTGAATCGTTGTCAGTGTGTTGCTCTAGACGCGCAAACGCTTTGCGAGCTTGGGAAATTTTGTCAATGTTAGATTTTAAAGAGTTCTTCACCCATCAAAGAATTATGAACCTGCAAAGATACCACTACAGAAGTACTAGAAGCGTTGGTGGTAAAAAGCGACCCTTGTATATTTTATGATTCGCTTACGCGTGAATGAAACGACCTCAACAGCTCCTCACTCTTACGACATGTGTAGTGGATTCAAAAGTTTCTTAGTGAGTTGTCAACAGCGCATGCGGCTTTGGTATCCTACTAGACGCATTGGGACTCCTTCCCTGTGAAAACTTGTTCCTTGTCTACGGATTCAGTGCATTTGCGCACACATTAATAAAATGGTATAGTCTCATCGGGGAAAATTTGAAGCAACATTGTAATACGTTTGAATATAAATGTTTCCTGATCATTTATTTAGATATGTTACTAGGTATTGGTATACCATGTACTTACGTCACTGTAACAGATAGTCAACATCTGATACATGTAAGTACTTACTTTACTACTCCAATAACTTTAAGTGTCGGCCAGCAGTTGCGACATTCTGCATCATCGGTGTAACATTGCTCTCGTGCAAACCGTTTTACAAACCTCACTTTTCCCCAATTTTTCTCCATTATGTCATTTTTTATAGTTACATCACCAAGATAACCAATACATAATCTCAGCTGCATTTCTAGCTGCCAGTCTCAGCTCGTCTGCCATCTGTATTCCTTTAATGGGATTCAGAGTGCCCCGGATGTATGGCGCGTATCTTTTAACACTGTATCTGGCCTATTTAGCAGTATCCGTGGCAACAGCTGTTCAACATGCTCATCATCAGTGACGGCAGATTATCATATTTCTTAGAGTGACAATTTAGGTGATTTTTTTTTAATCGTACGACTTAAGATATTTTTGTATTCGAATTAAGGGCTCGGTAAAGTTTGGTTAATGAATTCTGTCTGACAGGAAAGTTTTTTTATCTAGGATAAACGCTTAAGTTTTTTGTCAAACGAGGAAATGACATATCATGATGGTAAAACCTCACGGAACTATCTTGGAACTTCTGAAGTGGGCCATGTAAGTTAACGTTTAGGTTCTTCAAGTATTACAGTAAAGTATTTGTCAAAAAAAAAATATCTCGTGTCTAGAAAACTAAACATTTCACTAAGCCTTCAGACTTGTCGTAGGACAAAAGGAATCGTTTTCATTCACTTGCTGATTTTTTAATTCAAATGCTTTTACGTTTTAGGATCCAGAATCATAAAATTATTCAATCATTATTTAGGTTGTAATGAATTTTTAGAACTTTTTTTACCAAAAGGTAATGTAAATACAGGTATTTAAAATGGCAGGTGCAAAATTATATCAGTGAATCACTAATAAATGTCAAAAGAAAAGAAGAATAAGTATGTATGTTAACTACAGAAATGAGCACAGCTTTAGTGATCTCTTCGTGATCACCCAAATGAGGTGGTCAGCGTAATATGGTAAATGTGTGTAGTTTTTTTTTTTTACAAATAATAGTTGTTAAAATGTCGAGATGATAAGCTTAAAGTCAGAATTTTTAATATGTACTGGAGAATTCAGAGGTCTCCAAATAAATTTTAATCAGTTTTTGACGAAATGTATATTTTAGTGATGATGTGTAAATGTAAGGAAAAATTTGAGTTGACTTATTAAGGGTGAACAAAGTCAGAGAAAGATGTTATTAAACAAATTATAATATTGATTATATAACGTTCTTAAAGAAGATTTCGTCTCAAAGAAAAACCGTCCCCCTCCCTATAGTAATGGTCAACGATAGTCAAAACCGACACAGATTAAAACAAAGGTTCATCAAGTGCTTGATATTCTTTGTCTAATATAAAGATTTAGCCAGGCGTAAAAGCGGAGCTCGCGTTTTTTTGTTCCTGCACGTCTCAAGGGCACAACGCCTGGCCCCAGCTAGGACTAGAACCCGGGTCGTCCGACTCGGAGCCTAGTGCACTGACCACTGGACTACTGGACAAAGCAGTGGCGTTGGCGTGCCTGCGGTACACTTGACCACGTACGTTAAAAGTAGCACCTTACAAGGTCGTACGGTCGTACATCCAAATTTTTTCGGCTTGATGGGTTACTACTATTTTGTATAATTATGGGGCTACGCTCTGCTAGCTCCGCTATTAGTGACCCTTCAGTTTTCTCTTTTGAACAAAATATAATTCTAAATTTGGTTCATCAGAGAGAGTGTCAGTGAAGCCCGTTTGGCGTTGGTTATAGGGATCAACAGACACCCCAGTTAATTTTTTTCTACCGCCCGCCCGCCTTTTCCGTCGTTACCACTACCTGATAGCTTTTCACATGTAAAGTTTAGTCTATGAGCCAACTGTCGCAACTAGGAAACCGTGTGGTTATAGTCAGGAAGAGGTTTCCTCGAGTTTGTTTTGTTGTAACTCGCTCCAGGCGAGAGGTCCATCAGGGGTCTGGCAGTAGAAATGATCGTACCTGAAATCCTGTGAACCCACCCGAGCTTGCATCACCCGCTGGCTCGAAACATACTGGCTCGTGCCGCAGCGTCGATTAGAGTCAGCTTGTTGTTTGATAGCAGCAGCAGAGCAAGGCTCAATAAGGCGTGGAAAGAAGGACGATGATAACTGCGTTACGCTATAAAACGTATTACTGTACGTTGACTCATTGTAAACTGGTTTTATTGCCACTAAAAATCACCCTCTTTATGGAACACATAAATTTTGTGTTTAGCGAAGTCACCCACCTCTCAGAAATCTAAGTAATCTGGCTTTTACGCCCAACGGTTAAAAACTTTTTCATTTTACAGCTACCTTAAATACAAAATGACACATCGCAGATAGGAAAAGGTTTTTACCATCAACTTTTCCTACGACTAACGGTTAAAATTTTGCCAATTTCTACGCAAAACTGCAAAATGTTTTGGCCGTCTTTTACGGCCAGCGGTTAACCCCTTTAGGACCCTCTATTCTGTCAGCATTATATTCTTGACTACTTGTTTAAAGACAATATAAGCGTCATATTACGACAAGAAACACAACATATAAAGTTGCTCGATATTTACTAAACCTGCTATGTCAGGATGACTCAATAGAATATTGGTCTGGTACCTTTTGTCAGTACTGGAATAGAAAACAAATATAGTTTGGTTGATATTCACGATTCCCAGACATCAGATCTTGTCTTAAAATTTAAAGGTTGAAATACTCACGATCCCTTAAAAAAAACCGATATGTCCCATAATAAAAAAAGAACTCGTGATGACTCACAAAATAAAAAATAAGAAGGAATCTCTCTATGCTCAGAGTGTTTGTTTGTAGCAAATACTTCAATTAAAAAATTAAATATTTGCTCCGCGGGTGGAGTAATCAATCTGATAAACAAATGCACGGGGAGGGGGGATTGAATTTCTCGGTTTTTCGGTTCTGGCGTTCATTGCAGTTTGCAAATTTTCCGTTTTTGAGCATTTAATTTTCGTAGAAAACACCAGTGGGTTTTTGGATTTGGTATCCGATGTGGTTTTAGGCTTTCCCTATTTGCGCTCCGGTTTCTCTTGCACGTGAGCATTCCCCCCTTCAACAAGGAACGTTTACCGATATCCATACCTTTGGCTTAACGTTTGTTAAATATCTGAGGTATGTATTTTCTTTAAAATTAAACCACAAACTTTATATCAGCTGAACTTCATCTTTATTACTGACGTTTTTTAATTAATCACAGCTTAAGGCATATTTGATATATATCTCTAGTCATTGTGACGTTGTTACTTATATTACGTTCTGCAGTTTCTAAATGTTCATTCTCGTCTTTGCTCTCTCCTGAGACGATCTCGGCTGCTAACCACCTGTACAGACTTCAATTATATCTAAGTCAGTTTGGCTTATAATTAACTATAGACATATATTTCTTCCTTTTATTCATTCCCTTTGTGGAATGAAACTTAATCTTGTAGCTGTATGGGTTCCGTTGTCTGACGGTCGAGGTTTCGAATATCCCCTCTTAGTTTTTCCAGCGGTTTGTTTCTCCTACTATTTGCTTGTTTACCCAATTTATTTCATTTTACTGGAAAGCCGCATCTCTTTAATATAAAGTTTAATATTGCATTGATGAGAGGTTTTGAGAAACATTTTAGAATAAAGAGTAGCGATATAAAAACATGACGTTTCGGCGACGACATGTCACCATTATCAAATGCAAATTATAACAAGATAGTGAACGTTATATATACAATAGTAAGTAACAAATTACATTAGAATAAACGAGGCGGGAATAAACAAAAGAATGGAAAAATATTCTAAATAAACAGTTTCGCTGGAATGGAGTCACTTTGAGTGTTCAGAGTCGGTCTCTTTTTCCTTATCAAAAGCATCTCGTAAATAAGGCACTCAAATTTTCAATCAAATTTTTCTCAAATAATGGTGACATGTCGTCGCCGAAACGTCATGTTTTTATATCGCTACTCTTTATTCTAAAATATTGCATTGGTTTCTCTTTTTGTCACGGTCTGTTGCAGGAAGACTTTTCCATGACTTCATTTACTGAATATTGTGCTCGCTTAGCCAAGTTTTATATATTTAATTTAAATGAATCTTACAAGTCGTTCATACCATAACGGACACAACTGCTTTTCCTAGGTTATCTTGAATTCTCTTTAAAAGTTCACTTTATATAACAGGTTGTCAGTGGAAATGGAGTTTGGAAACATAGACATACAAAGTCAAAATTCAAGGTTTACTACAAATAATGTTTAAAATAGTTCCCTGCGGGTACGCTTGAATTATTAAGACAGACAGCGAAAAAAATTGCAGTTGTCTTGTGAGCAACCGTCACTGTTTTTTCGGTTTTCTTCGGTTTTTTGTTGTTTTTTTTACGGTCAGTTTAACCCTTAAAGAAAGACTTAGAGCTGGGGTTACAACTCCATTGCTAGTTTCATCCACTGACTGTCAGAAGATAAGTGACACGAACTCTTGGCTAAACTTGACAGGAAATTTGCAGCAAAGCACAATAAATAAGCACTTTTATCAGAGTTCCGATCCATTACCACAGAATATCATGCATGACAATGAATTTAGAGTGTTTAAGCGTAAACGCTGACTGAGGTTCTGCAATGGTCACCAGATGCACGAGAAGGCATCATAGACAAAATGCAGTGTTTGTGCGCAAAAAGGTTGCTTACTTTCAGTATTCTCACCGTTTGAATTTTTTTTTTGTCATTAAGTATCAAGCTAAGGAACAATATAATGATTTCTCGTAGGTCATGGTTGATTGCCAACGAGTCAGCCGAGCGAAGCGCGAGGATTTTGTGTATGCAGAAAAAATTTTGAGCGCTTCAGAGAAAATGTAACGTAATGTAAGGGAACAAAGTCAGAGTGCCATGGTCGAGTCGAGCTAGATCACTCCCTGAACCAGCGTGTTCAAATCGGCCAGCGTGCCACTGTTGCCAGTTGCGGCCAGAGTGCCAATTGTCAAGTCGACCGACACCCTTTTGAAACACAAACTCAAGTCAAACTTATTTACTGGGCAAGCGTGCCTCTTTTTAGTGTTTTGCCATAAGACCACGACTGTTTTTTAGAGGTTAAAGCTTGGCTTTCGTAGAACACATTTCTCTAAACGAAAAGAGCGCGTCAATATTCAGACCGTAAATTGGTAATTGCTATTGTTTGGATAATATCAAAACTCACTTTTTTAGTTAATTGTGCACAAACTCATTTTGCAGCGTTTTCTATGAAGTTTTTCTCAAAAAGAACGTGTAATTTTATTATTGCCTTGATGCAAAACATCACGTCCCATAAAAGTAATTAAAGTGAGTCAAAGCTGAATTCGTTCAAATGTGCTTAACAAAATGTCTGTGTTTCGTATCCAAGATACGAGAGGAAATATTTATTTAGAAGATTTGCTCATGCGTCAAATGGAAGTTTCAACCCCTTTGTTATCACTAACAAGGCAGCACATATAGTTAATGGAAACATATTGGAGGGTGATGGTGATAAAGAACAGGTAACTACAAAATAGTGGACATTCCTTGCATATTAGGGATTCCCAGGGTACATACGAGGAACACACACATTTCATTAATTATTGCTTGAGCCATGCAAGGAAGTTTTCATGTGCAGTAGATTGCTTTCTTAACTTTGCTTTGCCATTTTCGACAAGACATCTATACCTTCAATCAAAGAGAGTTTTTTCGAATTGTAAACGATTCATGTGTACAAAGAGGAAGTATTGGCTCTTGTGAAACAGTTCGAGAACCTGTTTGGTGTTGGCTGAGAGAGCAATGTGAATCGTTTGCTGCAATGTCAATAGGTACCGTGTGTTCAGTGATATTTTTGAAATTAGTACATTTGGAACTTTAAATGATGATATCAAATCATTGTTTCCTTTTCAACAATGCAATCGCTCGATGGAAACATTATGTCATTAAACGTAAAAAGTCCACAATATTATTGCAAAACACTTTGACATTCGAATTGTTGTTGCAGAAACAATGAAAGTAAGCATGTGATTTTCTTACATTTTTATTCTTATTCCTTATTTCTAACTTACATAAGTTTAGTTCCAATTCATTGAATATTATTGCAAAACACCCCGACATTGTTGTTCGAGATACAAACTGTGTAACAGATTTTTTTCTATTGTCATTCGTTGTTGTTAATGCTTTGAAATAAAAATATTACTTTTGAGTTCCAAAATGGTACATACTCTATATCTTTGATGTGTCTTCTGCAAGCTATGTGCTATTTTGACAGAATCAATAAGCCTTGGACTTATATCGGTGACAGTAAGCACTGGTTTCTTATTTTTTGTATTGTACGTTTTCCTTAACGATGTTAAACAGTTTCTTTAACAGGCTATCGTTTTTTCAACTATCACTAGCTAGCTACCATGTGCATGTTTCTGTTTGTAAGCTTACAACATTTAATAACTTAATGAACAAAGACTTTGGTAAACTCTCCACAAAATGACTGCGATGTATTTGAAAAAGCTGTCCAACTATGCTGTTATGATTTATATAATTAATAATTGGATCAACATGTTAATTGAAATTTATATAGATAAAAAAAAAACCCTGCACAAATATGAATAAACTGTACCATCAAACATTTAAGCTCGATAATGTTTATGCTGTAATGATACGTATAGTGAATGATTGAACTCGTTATCAACGTCTTATTTGAAATTTATAAAGATAAGATAATCCTGCACAAATATAAGTAAACTGTACCATCAAACATTTAAGTTCGATAATGTTTATTCTGTAATGATACGTATAGTGAATGATTGAACTCGTTATCAACGTCTTATTTGAAATTTATAAAGATAAGATAATCCTGCACAAATATAAGTAAACTGTACCATCAAGTATTTAAACTCGGTTAATGTTTATGCTCTTACAATAATCATTTTTAGCGTTTCAGTAAAGCTTTTATTATTTATTTGTTGATTGACTATTTCACCTCTATTTTATTTTCAGCCTAAGGTATCTCCAACGCTTTATCCACGGTTTTTGTGATTATTAGGATTAGCATGTGTAATACTAGATGGAATTTAGTTTTACAAGGATATGGGAGACCTCAAAACAAACATAGTAAACAGGATATTTAACTATCTTTCCAAAATTCACCTAATGAACCCTTGATTTCCATTCCCTTTAACTTAGCATACCACTAAATCACAATTCATTGGAAGAAGGTAAAAGGTATGCCATGTCACGCAACAAATGTGAAAAAAAGCAATGGATATGCATGTTTATGAATGTAAATTTGCCAATTTTGGTACACAGTTTTGCAGATAGATAATATGTTTCAAAAATTCCATTTCTATCTGATAACAAAGGCCACATTCACTTTCTTCAAGCTTGAATTTTGGGAGATATGCACGACAATCAAAGCTCTCGCCAAAGGGAACCTCTTGGACCTCTTTTTAGATGTGATTGTTTGCATTTCCAAAGTCCTTATGCAAATATACTATCTCTGTGTCACACATAAGTAACCCGATTAAACGCTTGTAGGTGTCTAGTTTTTAATGAACAATGCACTTGAATTGTTTAACGCTAGTCTAAAGCCGACAAACGATGACCTTCACTGCGTGCCATACATGAGAGTGGCTTCAAGAAAAATCATTAAAACTTAATTAATCCATTTTTATCTTTGTTCTCCAACTTTTTTCTTTAATACAAAAGTGAAAACATAAACGTAGAGCCAAAATGATTTCGTTCCAGTTCCTCTCTTCCATTCCTTAGCCAACATGGCCAATATACCGTCTTGGATAGAGAGCATGTGTTTCGGTGTTCAGCATAAAAATGAAGACATCAAGGGAAGAAAAAGGTCTTTCAGTGACCTAGAAAACCTGACTCCTTTCTGGAAATTTTTTATATTTGCAGAAGCCTTGATTCAACGTCTTTGTTTATCGCTGTTTCTCAGTGATTAACAATAAAAAACAGTCAGTCTGTGAAACGCGGACCGGATGACTGGGGTGGCGGATGCGGATGGCAGAAGAGAAAACGTGGATGTTAAAATGCAGATAGAAAAGTGCGGATGTAAAAAAATGACTTGAAAAAATAAATAAATGAAGTCAAAATTAGTAAAGCAGCGACAGGAATACTACTGTTTTACTGGAACCAGAGTCAACTTAAATCAGATGTTAACCGTGGTTGACAGATACAGAATATAAACCAGTTTTCCTCAAAAACTGGACCTCGACGCGGAAACTATAACTGGAGTATTTTATTGTGACACCAAATAATTCATTTCTTGTTACAATTCAAGGAGCGGGATCATAAGTAGCTCCTGCTGATTACTGTGCAGACAACGCACGAGACGAGTGCAAATATACCGCGATATTGCAATCTGGTTATTTGTACTATGGGAAACCGCGCGCGAGCGTCACGCAAATCTGTCACACTTTCCCGAAAAAAGTGTTTCTTTCTAGAAATTCTTTGTTTGTAACTATCAGAGTGGGAAAATAAATTTCTCAAGATATGTTTTGGCGTGTTGTATCACGGAATATTTTTTCTCGTTGTTTGTATTTTTACTCGCCCCACAGGCTCTTCAAAATACAGTACAACTCGTAAAAATACTCTGCGTTAGTACACGCCAAAACATCTCGTAAGATATATTTACTTCACGCACGTTTATTTTGTTGCTAAGGGGTGTCTCTCGTTATTTTGCATTGAATACCCTTTTAGACATTAGACAAATTGTTGATAGCTTTTTCGCTTTAGCGTCTATAGTCTTATTTGGTATTTAAAAATAAAAGTTAAGTTTTTCGTTTGTCTAACGTGTAGTCACGTGTGATGTAGATCGCGACGTTTCGACTGCATACTGCTAGTCTTCTTCAGGCGATGAGGTCGACTTGTCATGCGTGATCTTATAAAGCATGTTCCTCTGCTGTGATTAGTTGTTTTTCAACAGCTCTGATCGGTGCATTTCGATCCTTGCTGTCCACTCAGTAATTAGCTCCCTCGGCGGTCCGCTGTCGCACGGCTCTGCTGTTGTTGTGTTTTTTGATCGTGGGCATCCACGCTTCCGGAATTTCTATTCCACTATCCCTGTTGATGTTGTTAGGGTGAAGCCTCATATGAAATGCCTCTTTGACCCTGTGCGTGTAGTAATAAGGGTCACGATCAATAAACTTAACTTTGTTCCAGAGTGGCTTGTGTCCGGTGTTGTGGGCATGCTCTGAAACGGCGGAGGTCTCGGTACGGGCGAGTCGAATGTCTCGATCGTGCTCCTTAATTCTGTCTTGCATAGGTTTTCCAGTCTCTCCGATTTACACCTTGCCGCATTCACATGGAATCCTGTAAACTAAGCCATCTTGTTTAGCCGGGTCGAAAGCGTCTTTGGTCGTACTAACTGAGATCTTAGCGTGGTCTCTGACTTGAAAACAGCGCGTACGGCTTGTTGTTGAAGGCAACGGCGAACCTGCTCGGACAGACCTTTGACATAAGGTAAAACCGCAGTAGCTTTGAACTCGTTGGCGGATTCGGCACTTTTTTTTGGTTTTCCGGTCTTTTAAGTTTCTGCAAGAAAGAAAAAGGATAACCATTAGAAACCAGAACAGATAACAGATGTTTTTTCTCCTCGAAGATGACGGAGGGTTTTGTTACGAGACGTTTGGCGCGCTCGTAAAGGCACTTAACAATACCGCGTTTTACTGATTGAGGGTGGTGTGAATCATACGCTAAGTATTGTTCGGTGTGCGTGGGCTTCCTGTATACGCTGGTGGTGAGGTGGCCGTCAGATTCTCTTAAAACTGCGGTGTCTAGGAAGGCGAGTTTGTTGTCTTTCTTTGTCGCCATGGTGAAGCGGATGGAAGACTGCTGGTTGTTTAAATGCTGTAAGAAGTCATCTACGTTTTCGCGATCCAGGATGGTAAAGGTATCGTCCACGTAGTGTTTCCAGATCCTAGGCTCGTAGGATGATGTAATTATCGCCTGTTCTTCGAAACTCTCCATGTAGAGGTTAGCAATGACAGCGGAAACCAGACTCCCCATGGCGGCGCCGTCTTTTTGCTCGTAAATCGATCCGTTATACAGGAAGTATGTGGATCTCAATACGAATTTCAAAAGGTCAGCGATCTGTGCAGACGTTAGTGTTGTGCGGTCTGCAAGGCTTGGGTCGTTCTCGAGTTTCAGCAGTGCGGCTTGTACAGCGGCGTCGATAGGAACGTTGGTAAACAGCGATTCTACGTCGAAAGATACCATGATCTCGTTGTCTAAGATCGTCTCATTGCTGACGGTGGATACGAAGTGGGCTGAATTGGCAACTATGTACTCTGACTTTCCTGTTAAAGGAGACAAGATGTTAGCTAAGTAAGCAGATAAATCATGTGCAAAGGTGTTTACGCACGACACGATAGGTCTTAGCAGTACATCGGCCTTATGGATCTTCGGTAAACCGTAGATTCTAGGCGGCTGTTTGTGTCGGGGTCTGATCTTGTTGTAAACTGCCTCTGATAGATACCCGCTTCGCTTCAAGGTAAGCAGCTTTTCTACGAATATTTGGTATATATACAGAAAAGTTGTCTTATTGATTAGATGACTCATCCCCTGGTGAGTGAGGAATCACGAAACAGGCTTGTAGGGATAAAAGTATAGCCTCTCTGTTTTTCCCCTATCGCAACATATAATATATATATATATATATATATATATATATATATATATACATTTTTTTTCCAATCAGCGCTTTTCTATCTGCATTTTCCCATCCGCGTCCGCCATCCGCAGTCATCCGGTCCGCGTTCTTCAAACACCCAGCCGTGTCTTCATTTGCGGCTTACGTCTGACGTCTACACTTGATCATCAATCTTGTAAGAAGAGGCTTGTTAGTGAGAAGTTTATTGTATTCAATTTGGTGATTTTTGCTGCATCATGTCCATTATTTTTCGCTGTGTCAAGATTTTGTGGTCATACGTGTCCATATATGGTACATTCAATACATTGTGAACGAACGTTATACCGTTGATTGTGTTGCTTGGGGGGGGGTGGGTGGGTCATATCAAATCGTTTCTTATCCAGCTAGGATCAGCTCTCTGTACGCCAGCTCCATTTGCACCGTGTCATTTTAATCCCTGTGTGTTATCAGACTGTGAACCGGGCGAGGAATGTGTTCGATGTTTTGGTTGTGAAATCGCAACCTGTAGGCCGATTACACGCTGAAAAAAGTATTAAGACGTTGCCTCTTAATGCATGAGATCAAATGGCTATTCGTAGATAAAACAAAGCTCATGTAAACGCTGGCTCTTTATTTTTTTGTTTGTGACATGCTCTAAATAATATTTCTTTTTTTTCTTTTTTCTTTTTGTTTTGATTTGATCAATTTTTAAAATGAATTAATACAGCACATATTCAATATTTCCAAATCCGTTTCATCTCCTCCCATAATTCCCTAGAATCAATTAAGTTGGATTCTTTTGCTGTTGAAATACGTATTTCAAGTAAACTTAAACTGACTTAAATCCCACAGCAGATCGCAGAGAGAAAACCACTCAGCTATTTACAGGGCACAAGGCAATGAAATCGAGGATATCTAAAACAAATCCTTTGGGTGGTAGGGTAGGGGATTGGAACCCACAAGTTGGCCACTCGACCATGCAGCTTGCAGATATTGTACACAACATGATAAGTCTAGTTAGCCTGAAATCCATGCATGTGTCCCTTATACTTTCCAATCTATGACCTAACTTAAGCGAATGTTCCTTTCCATGGAGAGTTTCAAACTATCTCTGTTTGTGGAAGTCAGAGGATACACTAGAGCTTTTTCTCGCTTTTGTCAACACGACCTCTGAAATTTTTATAGGCTAAACCACTGCGAGAGTGCCAACAAATTCCTTTCCGGTACATCTTCTATCACAACTCTATCACTGGAAGACGCTTAATGTATCTCCTACTAAGATAATTGACTTTGATATTAAATATTGAAGTTCTACTTTAAATTTACAATTAGGCGTCTTTGTGCCAGTTACGTCAAACGCATTAATGATTTTTGCCGCGTCATGGACATTTTTTTTTCCTAACGCACACACTCTAAGGGTGAGTCACAGCGGATTGGCCCCAGTTTCACTGAAAACACGTTCATGATATGATAAAGAAATCCTTTACAAGTACTTTTCAATATCGAAAAACAGTATCAAGGAAAGTTTTTGAACTATTGTTATAACTCCGTTCAGTATTTCAGATATTTTTGATAAGCATTAAATGTAGATGATTTTATGCCGGTGTGAAGCCCACAAACTCTAAAATTCACAGCGCTTTTCCTTTCAATTGGAAGCTTTGCACATCATGACTCAATTTTCAGCCAAATTAATTTGAATGGATCGTTTTTTTATTAGCTTTTAAGGAAAACATTTATTTGCTACATTTTTAAATTTCCACCACAAAAACGAAGACATCACTCCAAAATGCATCTGAGATAAAGAGCACTGAAAGAAAATATGTCTTTTCGTAACCCTGAAATTGAACTTTTTAAATTTGTTCATCTCAAAACTTCATCAATCTACATAATTTACAAGCTGTCTATAGTTCATTGCAAACTGAAAAGGTTATGTTTATATCTGCTGCTTTAAAAGCGGACGATTGACGTCGGTTCATCAATATTGATAATAGAGACATGAGGAGCAAAAAATGACGATTAACGATTTTTAAGCATGTAATTTTTGCAGCATCATGGCCATTATTTAATTGCTCTGTTAAGATTTTATAGTCATATATATGACAAATTCAGTTTCGAAGTTGGTCATTTAAAATTTTTATTCTCTAAGGTAGGCTGGGAAGATTTCTGCAGTTTACGATTTTACTTCATTTACCCAGGTGGGTAGGGTACATTGATACATATCTTTCTCGGCCATATTTTTCAAGAGTGAGACCATGGCTTGGTAATGTACCGGGATTTATTTTCACTATATATGTGCGTACACTTGAGACTAAACTTTGTGTACGATTTCTTTTCTCCAATTAGGTTCCTTTTTCAGACGTCGAACAGTATCAGTGAAGATTCCAAACCATGAAGGTCTACGTGGCTGTTCTCTTAATGTGCATCATCTGCTTTCAGGCTCCACAAGTGAGTTAAGATTGAAAAAATGGCATTATGTAAAATTCATGTTACGATTCGTCAGGAACAAATCAATTTGGAGATGCTTGTATCCGATTGTTTCAGTTTGGTTTTTAATCGCGACTAGTGGTTGAGGTTTAAAGAGTCTTAAACAAATTTAAATAGTTTTAAATTCTTAAAAACACGTTGATCACACTTTTTTATTTCCCCGCAGGTTCTCGGAGCTAGAATAAAGAGAGGTATGAAGCAACCATATTTGCAGAGTTCATTACTTCTTCGATATCAATGAAATGGAGGAGAATAGAAGTTATAGATACGCCGGAATCTCTATTTACACTCACAGAAATTTTTTCAAGCTTCTCCTACATTTTAACGCGATTTTCTGATTCAGTTTTCAAATAAATGATTTCCATCATATCTATGGTTCAGTTAGGAATTCAAGTGTTCAAAGAAAAAGGAAAAGTTCGTTAATTGTTGTTTGACTATTTGTTTGTTTGTTTTTCCTGCTTATTTTTAGGTAATCGTTGCAGCCTAGGTTTACCTGGTTCATGTTCACCCGCCGGTCCTTGTAAAACAGCACACTGCCCAGCTGGATATAAATGTTTTCCATGTTTAGACTGTGCTAGCTTTGTTTGTAAAAAAGTACAGCTGCATGGCTGATGAGAAAACGATATAGCATAACCGGACAGCGAATGATGTTGGTCAATAAAAGCGAATAAAATTGAACTGAACTTTGATAGTATTGATCAGTTTAATCTTTTCTCCTTTGCCTCGCCACTTCCCTTCCAAAAGTTAAGTGAAATCCATTGCGGAAGTGATTGTGAATGTACTACGTAAAAATAAGAGTATGTTTTTCTTAAGCACCTGGCTAGCATGGCGCCAGAGGCAAGCATAGCAATTCAATGATCCTCCCTTGTGACAAAGGGGATGTTTCTCTCGAGAAAGGTTGACAGTTCATCCAAACGAGTCAAAAATTATTTTCGTCCAAAGAAGGCCAAAGGTTTGATGGTAGAGAGAAGGCGAACAGGCCAACTTTAAATCGCCCTCACGATTTCGCAGTTTCTTAGCGCAGAATTCCGCACGGGTGCTTCCGAGCATATTTTGGTTGTTATTCTCGATTGGTACTTCGCTGTATTGGTACTTCGCTGTTTTTTTCCTAAATCACATCAGGGACAGCGTGTGACTGTGTGTTGCTTCATGGTCGTTATGTTTCAATTTCATTAAAAGTTGCACTGATATAAAGCAAATGAAATTTGATGGTAACCTCGTGACCCCTTGTTCAATATCAATGTGGGTATTGCCAAGTAATATAAGTAAGATAAGTAATACAATATAATTCTGAAGTATGGCTGATATTGACCATAAGAAAATTTGTGACGAGCAAGAAAGTTAAAAGAAGGTAAAGCTAATATAAAGAGAAAATATATACCTCTTCGGTGCGCTAATGGATACATACAGGAGGTGATCATAATTTTATCATTCTTTTCCTTGTTAGAGTTCATATGTCAATTTTAAAGCAAACGCTTTTAGCAGTTGTAGCTTTACTTTTTCCAAGGATCAAATTAGTCCAGACGCTTTTAAAGGACCAGTTTTTTCTGTTGGGAAATGCCAAAATATCATTATTACAATTCTAGTTTTCCTCTTGTCATTGTAGTTATTAACTGAAGATGCCTTTGACAACCGAGAAGAGAGGTCTTTGTTAGCCCGTCCTTGAAAACTAGCTTTGTACATCGATATGCATCAAACGCTCGCTCAAAGTACTTTTCCAGCATGCATTTAAAAATATTACTCAATTGAAAAAAAGTGTTGAAAACTAACTACCCTGAAATGACGTCTGACGTCTGTAAATCAACAATGTGTGAAGAGAAATGGCAAGCAAAACATATGAACAAGGAATTTTTAAACTGTAGTCGGTGTCATTGTTTATTGCTGAGTCAAGTACAGTTCAGAGGTTCTTGAAGAATATATCATTCCAGCCAGAGTTCAGTACATTAACGTCAAACAAACTGATAAGTGAGTGGGATATATTAATCAAACGTATTTTCTTCATTTCGCTCTCTGTATTTAGATCTTTTAAAATCCTCGTATGTTTTAAACTCTCCTGAGAGAAAGCAGAAGGAATTTACGCTTACGTTGCTAAGTATTTTAAACTTTTGAAAAGGCAGCAGTCATTACAAGATGAGCTTCAGTATGAAACAATGACAAATTACCAAAGGATAATAAATTAAATGCTAATCACCTCAATTAGACTGACCTCAATTAGAACGCCCGGCACCGTCGTGTTCCAGCTGATGGATGATTTAAAATTAACTGTGTAATTTCGTTGGAACTCGATCTATGCGGTTGAGAACAGTTCATTTATCATTGCAAAGCAGAATTAATGACAAATATTGAACCCTTAGCCAAATAATACAAGTATTACTAACAGTAAATTGTACTTTATGATAACGTGTAAATCACACCTGCCAGAAGGAAGAAAATACTCAGGTTTTTTCTTAGCTAACAAATGTGAACCCTCAAGGCTAGGGTGCAAGGCAACCCTTCCAATCTGTAAGTCTGGCTTTAAGAATTTAGTAACCTAAGAACACCAGTGTTGCTTTTTTTTTTTCTATTTGATGCGCTAAGGTTCTGCTGTTCACACATTGGTTCGCTTAAGTCAGTAGCAAATAGGCCTACTTTAAGCTCTGTTCGAGGCTGCAAAGGGCTCTGCTTGTCAGACATGCACATCCAGACAGATCGCAGAAGGTTTTAGGCTGGCGTGTTTTCGTTTGAATTTACTGAGTAAAATATTTTGGTGGGTTGGGTGTCTGTGACTTTTGTATTTATTTATTTACAGGAGGGAAGATAGCTTTAAAGTTTTCATAAAATAGGAATACTTCAATTTCCTTTCATTTCATGTTAATTTAATACCTGCCATGTTTTTTCTTATGTATTTGTATATTTCCTTATTTATATTTGTCAGTTTAATGTGTCACAAGAATCACGTTTGAAGCTTCACTCAGACAGACTCTTGACGTGCCCACGAAGATTCAAGGAAAAAAATATTCAAATATTAAAAAGATAACGACTACTAAGATGAGCTACTTTTCCTGTAGATTTCTATAAAAGCACAGGCACGACTTAAGTATCTCTTGATAAAAAACTGATCAAACTGATAGAATTATGAAATGTAGATTTGTATATATGGTAGATAGGTTGAAGGATAAATGTAATCAAGTAACATAGCCTGCCATAATGGAAACAGAGATCTGAAAGACACCAAAATCCACCGACACTGTAAGGCACTTTAACGAGGGTATAAAGGAGATGGCGAGTTAGAATCTGGGATCAAATCTTTTCAAATAAACTAAGAGGTTTTGAATCATAAGACACGAACGACGGGGATAAACATTAAGGTGTAAATAACGTTTAATTGCACTGAACGCATCTTAAACAAGTTATGTATGCGCATTTCAAAGGTCGAGGAATTATTAACCAGCAAGTCGTGCAAAATATGTAAATTTCACAATAATCATCAAAACATGTTTAAAACGTCAAACGAAGTAAGCTCTGGGTATTTATTCATGGCTATCGCAATCAAAAAGAATCTTCCACAGTATCCCATGCCACCAAATAATGGTACCAGCTACTGAGGCCACTTAAAAGCTTTCACGTTTGGGCGTTTGTATCGACAACAGTTGAAATATATGATCGAGATAGTTGCCAACATCTAAAACCTCGTATTCTTCGATGAACTCTAAGGGTAAGGTTTTGTCCGATCAGTATTTTGTTACACATTTTAAATTCAACTTTGTACTTTGTATCACTGAAGATGACAGAAGAACTGTCGAAACATGTCAGTTTTAAAAAGTACCGTTCGTTTTCTAGTTTGGTAGCGCCAACAGTGCCATCAACCCGTGGCTGTTCATATTCTTAAGCAGCAAGATCAATAACGAATTTAAAAAATTGTGTGCAGAATGAGCAGCGGGGCAGCTCTTAGTCTTGGTGTCAAAACGCCAAATACCCTCTCACGACCCGGAGAATATTATTGTCTCTGTGAAATAATGTAACCTAAAACGTTTCACCGCAATTCGATGACCATATGAAAATGAGACCTTCTTCAAACTGATCAGATTTAACTAACAGTGAAACTGCAAAACTTGTAGATTTATACAATGTCAGTTCGTACAAATGGCGAATATCTTGTAGGATAAATGTGATCACACTGAAAAGCTTGCTATGATGGAAACAGGGACCTCAGTGAAACACGCCAAAAACATATCGAGTATAACATCAATGAAACGGTGAGATAAAATCTGGGAGCAAACAATTCCCAATAATTGAGTGGCTAAGAAGTATAAGACATATACAACGATCGAGAAGTAAATAAGTTAAACATTAATTTGCACTGAACATATCTTAACCAGGTTACCCTGATGCTGTGCCAAATGCATTTATTCCAGGAAAAAATTTCAAGCTCTCTTTCATCCGAAACCAACAACAACATTGATATAACAAAAGGATAATATTTGGGTTTATGTTTGAGGGATTATGAAAGAAAAAACGAATTTACAGGGCGTGAAATTAACTTTTTTTCTGATAGCCACTTGGCTCCTAAATTCTTCAAAGTGGTAGCCAATTCAAAAAAAGTTGGTCGCCATTTTCAAAGACAAACAAAATCTTTCTTTACGCTGTCAGCGTTCTAGATAGACCCTCCAAAATTAAGTTAGGGAAAAGATCTTTAACGTGCTACAAAGTGGACACTAGGATGGATGATATACAACGTTCAGGCTCATCTAAATCCAAGATGGCGTCTAGTTGTCGATCGAGAAGCACGTGCTACGTTTTAGAAACAAACTTAATGAGGAAGTTTGCCGCGGATTTATCTTTGCAAATCTTTTTAATTCACTATATCTCTTGGTAAGGTTATGATGAAACGTTCTAGTCGCCAATTTGGCGACTAACTTTCAGGATTTGGTCGCCAAAGTGAAAAATTTAGTCGCATTGGCGCCTGTATTAGGCGCAATTTCACGCCCTGAATTTAAGATTTCAAGGCAATCTTTGACAATAAAATTGGCTCCCCGACATTTTGTCTTCGATGATTAAAAAAACTGCATGAACACGTTCAAAGTCTCTAATGACTGGCTGTAGCGGACGGAGGGATCTAGAGACATTCCATCGTTGCTCCGAACGCGATATTTAGATAAGACTTTATACTGAAACCAAGTAAGCCACTCGTATCGATCAAAGCTCTTTAATTTCTTGATTTACTTGATTACGTAAAAACTGAAAGGATAATTACAACGAAAAGCCTATTACTATAATTCGTACAGAACATCGATTGTACAATAACAACGCAAAAAGGGGGCGTATCACGGTACTAGAAATTCACAAAATAACACTAATCACGAGCAATAATATAAGAGAAATACTATAACTAAATACATTAATACGAATTACAACTACAAATCATACCTCTTTCTCCAATCTTAACTCTTTTCTTTCGGTTTCTTTCGAGTAATCAACGCTACTATATTCACACGTGTTATCTCGTCGCTCGATCAAGAAAACTGATCTGCTGAGCTATTTGCACCTCATAAGCCAACGGAAGTCACACAATCATGGTTAACTATTACACATTAATCATAACACTGGCAGTTAATAACACACACTGACATAATCTGATCTTAATCCAGGTGATATATTTCTCTTCGATATTTCAATACCATCTACTACAATGCAATCACTTTTGATGTTAGGCTTTCACAAAGGTGCGACCAGAATATTACAACTCCATTTGACATGAAGCAGAATGCAATCTTAATATTACCGCTGAACGAATTGTTTGCTGTGTTTGTCTCGGTATAGCTGTGTATAGCCCTGTATTCGACTTGTATAGCTGTTTGTATGTCTGTATAGCTGTGTATAGCTCTGCATAGCTGTGCATAGCCCTGTATAACCGTATATAGCTGTGTATATCTCTGTATAGCTGTGTATAGCGCTGTATAACTCTTCATAGCTGTGTATAGCCTTATATGGCCCTGTATAGCTGTGCAAAGCTCTGTGTAGCTGTGTATAGCTATGTATGATTGTTTATAGCTCTGTATAGCTGTGTATAGTTGTATCTAGTCTTCTTTTGCACTGTATGTGTAGGATATTATAAGTGAAGTATAGGACATTTTATGTATGTAAAGTATAGGACATAATATGTATTGAGTGTAAGATTCAAACGTGCGTGACCGGTCACGCAAGTGCGTTACCCTCGATTTAAATTTTAACCTTAATCTTCATGTGACTCTTTTGATAACGCCTTTAAGTTCTAGTTTTTCAGTGTATTATATATTCAGTGTTGGCTTTCGTCACGGCAAGATCTTGTTTTCAAATCATCGTTTATTTTACTCCACCCGTTCACATCAATAGGAGGAAATATTTGTAAGTCGTTGGTCTTTTTTTTTGTTTTCATTTCGTTTGTCAATTTTCTTAGATCTATTATAATTTATAGTCGTAATTATTCCTTTTAGTCGAACCATCATTTCACCTTTTCATCGATTACATCAATTACATCATTTACATCATTTTTACCTTCGTCTTCAACGTAATCGGATGCGTTCAATTTACTCGATTGATTGTGAATGTGGAATAAATTTTCCTTTTAAATTCATCTCTTGGTTGGAGTCCACATTGAGGACATAATAATTCCCCATACATGACCTACTTACTTTGCAATAAAGTATCACCGCTGACCCAACTTGATAGCCTGCATAATAACCGTATTAATTTGTAAACAATGATCTATGTATAATTTCGCATTGTCCTAGATATATGTGAATGAAAAAGGACGTAAATATTTCCGCATACTCTAAATATCTTTGTAATTGGATGAATATATATGTGATTAGCTCCAAACTGATACGAAACAATGCTATGCATATATTCATCATAGCCTTAAATATTTCATTTACAGCAAATATTTGTTGTTATATGATATTGTCCTATTGTTATATAGCACCCCACACATGCTTGTATATACTTCACTTAAAATGAGATCACGTGACTGAAAACAATCTATTAATGGCGCTTTACGGTACAGTCTGTGTTTAGAAACAGAAAGTCCACGCTTACTACTTTATCACTTTCCAGTCTAGGTGAAAGTCACCGTCGGCTCGAGAGAAGGCATTCGTCATCTTTTCTTTAAAACAAATTTCTTTGAAAGTGAAGCAAAATTCTTAGACCCTTGTAGTCAGCTTCATACAATTTGTACCAAGAACAGATATGCCGAAGTCATCCTCGAAAGTGTTTGGGACACTTATATTGACGATCTCTCTCATTTCACTGCAAGGGACTTCTTCACATCTTCAGCAGGGTATTGGAAACATTCGAAAGCTTTTGGAAGCAGATTCAGATGAAAATCAACAACAGGTTAGCCTAGTAGAGCTGCGTTAACAGTAAAGCCTATATTCGCGCAATTTCAATAGACCTCAAAATATTCTTGTATACAGGAAGATATGAGGGATGAAAAGTAGAACGAATTACGGTAACCAAGTGGTATTCAGCGATCGTGTAGCCCTACTAAATGAATATGCTTAGTAATGCTCAGCTTATATTAAATTTAATCCATATTTCCATTTCGAAAGTAAAACATCACGGAGTATTTCCTTTTTCCTTTATTGTCTTATGTTGTTAATCTGTGGGGTCAATTGCCAATATAGAAGTTCGATCCTGCCTTTTTACGTTAACCTTGCACTGGGTGACTGACTTGCACTGAGTAACACGATCACCTGGTACATAATTTTGGACTGACAAGTTGTCACGAAATTAATGGAACAACAGATTTCCTGTATTTCAAAAATCCTGAATATTCATGAATATGTATTGATGTAATGCAGCATAAGGATCTCGTACCAGATAAAATATGAAATCCCTCAACATAACACGCTCAAAATCTATTTTGGAGTTGAGCTAATTGGCTGAAACCATTCTCATCAGTCACAGGAGGATGAGTCATGCAATTATCTGCTCAGTAGTTCTCATATTGAAGTTCTGCAGAGGAGGATATTAGCAAACAGGTTGAATGATCAGAAGTTAATTAAAGAAAGATGACATCATCTCATACCAGCATCAGACAAAGAAAAAATCTTGTCCGGCACAAGGAGTCGAAATGCAATGGTAGTCTGGTAACCATTGTGTTGGATAAATTCTAGTGACTATTGGCCAAACTCACCAAGGATTTCTTTATACCTCAGTGCTTTGTACCTCGGTGGTAGACCATTTGATCACAAAAGCAGAAGTTTCAATCCTTATTGGGGCTAGGCTTTTGGTTTCTACTTTATCCCTGATACTAGTAGAGCAAACAAGAACATTTTATTTATTTATTATAACAACTTTATTTAAATAATAACATATAACATATTATTATTAAAAAAGGGTTGTAGAAGGGAGGAACTTAATCCTCGTCATAAATCATACCCCAGAACATCTATCTCTATTCAACATCACAGAGCTCAAAATGTACCATATTGATTCTTTATAAATGGTTATGTCTTGCTATGGTGCTGTAGCTGACTTAAAACTCTATTACAGCAAAAAGGTGTATTATTTATTTCATGGTTTTTCAAAAGCTCTCTATTACCAACTTACTGACTATTTTTATTGGTTCCTCCTTTACTGACAGCATTGTTCTTCTGTGCATGGCATAAATAATTCATACCGCTGCCAGTTTGTCAAGTCGCATCCAAGTTGTAATGAAGGATCTATACCCTACATGCAGATTGTTTACTGTTGGTTTTCAAGTAAAGTTTGTCCTCTTGCCTACTGTTTACTTGTGAGTACTTTTACTTTTGCAGCACTACTGTAAATTATTATAACATTATCAGGGCATTGGCTAGCTCTCAGGAAAAATTTAGTCTCAAAGCTGTAACTGGTCGGCATGTGCTATTATCTAAAATAATTTTGAAAGACAAAATAATTATTTAGTGTATATTGCAATTTTTATAACTTCTTTTTACTAGGGTATATGGCTGGTGTTTCTATTCATCACCCTTGGACTGACAGCAGATGACTAGTGAGTTGGAAAACTACTCTCTTTAGGTTGTGTTATGTTGACCATTTCACATCCAGCAGTCAGACCAAGACAAAATTTCTCTCTAAGATATCAATACCAAGCAGACATTTGAGTAATGAGAATAAAGAAAAATATAAATTTTTAATGGGATTAGCATAGATTTGTCATTTAATTCTCAGAACTTCAATTATAAGCAATGTTTGACAGATGGTAAGGAGAATTACTAAGTAGATCTTGGGAGTGAAAGGGTAAATTGTAGTGAAACCACAGTGGTCTTGAACTTGGTTGTAAGTTTGACATGGTGGTTGGGTTTCTGGTGTTGATGACTTTCTGTGAAGAATTACATAAAAATTTGTTTTACAATATGCTTTTCACATTCATATCTTTGTAATTATATTCATATCCTTGTCTGATGTTTAGTTGGAAGATGTGTTCAATCAGGAGATATCCTTCAATGATTTTTATAGATAAACTTTTTTTCTTTGAATAAACTTAATTTTGGGAAATTAATTGTACATGGACTGTTTCCCTTGCAGCCTCTGTCCATCTTTAACAGTGATTTCTAGAACTTTAGGAATCAGCCAGAACATTGCCGTATCCTTTACTCAACCTTCATCTTTATCTCTCTCAAAATTAATCAGGCTTAAGCACGTAAGCCTGCATATACCACAGTATTAGTCAGAGTAGTATAAATGTACTGGTTGGAATTCTACCTGGTAGTTAAGGTTTGAAAAGCTGGCAGATTTAAAATGGCGAAAAACAGTTCAAGTTCTCAATGTGTTTCTCAATTTTGTTCTCAATGTGTTTGCCTGATCGTCACTTTGGGCCTCTCTCTCTTCAACTCTCAAATGATAGAAATCTCAAACTCATTATCTAAAGTGAAGTAGCTCTATGGAGGCTTTATCTATCTTTTTTGGGGTTAAAGCTAGTAAATAGCTTCTTTTAAACTACTTTTTACATGCCCAAAGGACTGGGAGAAGCCCAACCACTGAAGTTCACAAGAGTTTCCTTAACAAAGTTACACACTCCAGGGAGTTACATTCCTTGCTTTTGGCAATGGTGCCCCTGACATCTTTAGTTCTCTGGCAGGTTTCACTCAGAACAGAGATCAAAGTGGAGTACAGCTTGTGATACAAGCCCTCTTTGGTAAGCTGCACAAAATCTTTAGCACAAATCCAACCCAAGGATGACCCTTGATTTGATTAACCTTAGGTTATAGTTTGCCTCTATAATTATGTGCTTCTTGTCTTGTAATTATGAAACATCTTATGAAAGTTTGTGTTGAAGTTTAAATGGATCTCTGGTCAAATTGATTTTGATCTAATAGACAGTTTTATACCTTTGTCCAGGCTGTACTACCAATGTCTTTACACAAGGAAAAAGCAAATTGAACAAGTTTTAGATGATATTAAAATCTGAATTAATTTTAAACTGCAGCATATGCAGTGTACCATCGATTGTTTTGCTCAACACCAAAAGGATGCAAGAATCTACAGCTGTATTTTAAAGTAATGTAATAGTACATGCTTATGGTGCAGGTTTAATCCAGATACTGTTTTATCCGATCAAGTATATTCAGTTGATATGGACTGTCCCAAAAAAGAAAAAAAAAATTAGTCCCTTGGCGATAGTTGAAAAAGTTAAATCTTTGAACAATATGAGTGAAGTCATGGGTAGAGTTAAAAGTATTCTTTTAAACCGCAAGATGAGAGTTTTCTTTTAAAGCTCAATCAAATGTAAGTAAATCAGATCTGAAAGGAGACACTGAATTACATATCTGTAACTTTTTCTATTGATCTTATTTGTTCAGGTGCTGGTATTTTTGTAACAACAGTGGTTGTTGGGGTAATATCATTTATCTCAAATGACCTTACCCTGACAAACCGTCCTTTTACCAGGGACGTATTATTCTACTTGGGTGCTGTGTCATGGGCTTTTATTACCTTGTACAGGCAAAAAATTACAATGGCAGTGGCAATAGGTAAAATATCATTAACTTAAAGATATGGTGAAAGCTCCAAGATAAGTATTATTAATAACTGAACATGAAATAATGATCATGTCATTTTTACTGCTTGTTTTATTGTCTTACAAAGTTTTTTAAACTTTAAATCTGTTTTATCAAAGGTGAAAACCTTTTAAGTTAAAAAAAATTGCTCTAAATTTTCTAACCAAATTTAGGGAAAATACTGATGTTAGCTGTATGCTCAAAAAGTAGGATTTTTGTTGTGGTGGGATTTTTCAAGACTGTTGTACCTCAGGCATTGTAGTTCCTGTTGTTTTCATTTATTCTTTGTGGCCAATGGCTTATGGTTATTTCACCATCTTAAAGAAACTCTTGAACTAACAGCAATCTAACCCAGTTTATCTACCTCTGCATCAGTTAAAAAAGAAAAACATTACATTTAATTTTGGAAATGCAAAGGAGTTATTCTGTGATACTGCCTAATGATAATGAGTCATTGAAAACCCATTTGTAATATGTTCACTCTCAAGATCTAATTGTTAATTCACCCCTCTGGCAGTGTAAAATGGTTATGAGAATATAGTTTTAGAATGACCAAATAAAAACCTCCACCAGACAAGTTTGAGTATTCTCACCACCAGTTTGCTGAAAACTGTATTGATATCATGGGGAGAAGTTACTTGTTGATCACTTCTAGGAGTAAAAGAGCTCAAAGAGATTTACTCTAGCTTCACTCAATTGTAATCTCTCCCTTATTAAAAAGGTTTCATAGCACTTTATGTTGTGTACATCGCTGTGGTTATTATTGCACGCTACATCTACCAGGGGTGGAAAAGGAAGGCAGTGCAAGTGGAAATACAACCTGATTCAAAGATAGGTTTGTTTTCAACCTTTTTATCACCCATGGGAGTACAGTCACATTTTAAATAATATACATTATAAGACTGATTACATAAATGTTAAATAAATACCACATATTTATTTGTATGCGCCTTGTCTACTTTGCAAACACACCCCAAAAATTGTGGACATATTGATTTAAATTGAAAATTTCCATTTTAATGAACAGCATCCAGAGGAGAATTATTTGACACAAGCAACTCAGCAGGAGCAAGAAGACAATTGGATACTGTGAGAGATGCTAATGAACACTCCAGCTGGGCTTCAAGTGTTAATTCACAAAAAAATTATGTCCCCCGCAGAAACATTTCTCTTACGCCTCATAGTATGATCTCAGGTACTGTTACAGTGATAAAGTTACATGCAGCTCAGCCTCACAATAAAATTACCATTAGTTGTGGGTAACAAGCAAAATTTGACATGCCTAATGGAAGTATTTTATGTCAATTCAGTGGTGGTATCCAATCCATTGGCAGTAGGAAATAGGATGTGAAGCAATTAAGCCAGAGCCTATTGTGGTTTTGTAGCATGAAGCAACCAGAACTATAATTGCTACTTCCCAGGGATGGGGTTATCATTCAGGTCAGGCTCAGTTTATCCACCTTCCCCCTCCCACTAACATGTCATAAGGTTCCCCTGACAGTCTTTTTGGGCAACTGTTACAGTTTATACTTCTTGTGTGGAGAGAAGCTCTGAGAGTGAAGGGTCTTGCCCAAGAGTGCATGCATTTCATGCTGCACCACAGTGCACAGTGGTGCAGCATGAAATCTTCCATATATACATAGGTTGAATTTCATAATTTCTGAAGCAAGTGTATGGCTGGGTCACACAATATCTGCCTTAAGGACATCAAAGAAGACTTTTCTGCACTCAAATATCAAACTTGTACTTTCCTCTTTTTATAGGTGCCCTGATTTCTTCTGAGAATACCCTCATAGCTCCAGCATTTCAAAACGCCCCAGCCCTTACCAGGCAGTATTCATCCGATTCAGGTAATTGTATAGCAAGTGTTTATTTGTTTTAAGCACTGGGTTAGCTTCCCCTCACCCTTTAATACCTGGGAAAGCCATATGTCATGAGATGCCGTTACATGCTCAATATTTTATCTTCTTTCTGAAATGTTCACAACTAAAAGATCATTAAAATGCATAAAATCATAGCCCTCTTCTTTGTAAGACTTGGTTTACCACTCCTGCAACCTTTGGAACTTTTTTTCTTTTTACGGTTTTGTCAAGGTAATATCTTATAACAATCAATGCTCTGAGAGCTTCTGAGTTTAAGCTATAGTTTAGTGGTATACCCTATATGTACGAGGCAAACGAAAAATTTCAACGTTTTTTATTTTTCACTTAAGGCACTTCTCAGTCTTTCCGTTTCCTCCTTCACAACTGCTGGTGTCATTTATTGCATACCTCTGAAAATACCTTCAAAATGATATATTATACGTGGTCTAATTGTTCATCGTTCACATTTTAGACAAATTTGGCATTTCCCACGGGCAGTGAAGGGGTTAAAGTTCATACACTGGTCAACTACACTTCCCTAACTTACCAGATGCTCAAGATAATAAACAGCATGATGCAAAGAGATTGAATCATGGTCCACTAATGTTAATAATTTTCTCCTTCAGAGGAAGATTTTCCTCTTTTGGGAGGTAAACGGAAAATTAGTGCTTGGAGAAAATTTCTCTTTGGCCTGGAACCAATTGACCGGGAAGAATGGAACAGGAGTAACTTTTTCAAGAAATGCTTTATGGTTTGTAAGGTAAGAAATTTTTATCTGTAATGCTGTAACTGAGATTAAAATTTGACTCAATTTTTGGTATGGTGTCAAATGAGCATATAAAAAGCAAGAAATGGACAACCCTCCCTCTAACATATTATCATATGAATTCACTAGGTAAGCACTTATTTATTCAGTAAGATATTTTCTCGATGATTGCAGGCTCCAGCAGTATTTTGTTTGAATCTTACCATACCAGTGGTGGATTATGATGAAGAGGAGCATAATTGGAATAAATGGCTGAATGTTTTACATTGCTTAACAATGCCTGTGTTTGGTGTCGTGGCTACAAACAGTAAGGATTTCTTATCTCACGATGTTGTCTCACGAAAAGATCACTTATGAACTCAATGTTTCTTACTGCATAACTTCCCGTTAATGAGCAGCTATAACATCCTGGGGGAATTTTTCATCATGTGGCTCTCTGCCACCCCTCCCGACTTGTGAATTGAGGAAACTATTAAGAGATGTATTGTCCCCACTGAATAGGTTTCTTCCACAAGATACAGACCCCTAGCTAAGAAAAAGACTAAACCTTAAAAAAAAAAGAGACAAAAACAGGGCAAAACAAAACAAAGAAAAACTAGCGAGCAAAACAATTCCGTCATGTTAAACTCTCTCTTTGAAAAAAATGGTAATTTTTTTCTTTTAAACAGAAGCTATTTTACAGGATGAACAGGGCTTACGGGGAAACATTTTTTTTAACACGGTGAAATTTTAATATTTAGAGATCTTTCGCGTAACGAAAACTGGAGGTTTATTTTATTAATAAACATGCACTGATGAGATTTTTTTTTAAGATTATAGTCATATGATTGGTGGAAAACTTCCTGCCTGGGCCCTGGCTCTCTGCGCTGGACTGGTTCTAGCTTTGATTGTTGCTATGACAACAAAGAGTGAAAAGAGGCCTCGGGGCCATTCGGTAAGAACTTTTAAATGTTGCTCAGGAAGGTATTTTTAGAGACGTCTGCATGTTAAGAAAAATCACATTTTTAAAGTTGTATAATTCAGGACTTTTTATTGATAAAGATCAAAAGTTTGGCAAGATTTCTTTATGATCCATACTTTGTTACGCATGCAGTTATTTGATAAAAGCAAAAAAACAGTGAAAACAATGGCTTACCTCCGAGAGTAATGCTTTGTTTTAGAACAACACGGAGTCATACGGAAATCTTTCTGAATTTTTCATTAAACAATGTGTTGGAAGGATTTCCACTCTTGATCGCTGTTTTGCACTTCGCCGACAGATGTTTTTAATCAAGCATTTTTTGTTTATTTAAGATAAAGCATTTTTTTGTTTGCGTAAGATATCAGGGGCTGTCAAGATTAGTTCATATAGGTGAGTTGGATTAAGAAAGCGGCAGTAGGGAATCCGAGATCAGGTTGAAAGGACTTTGCTTTATTCGAAAAGTGTGTTTTCTGCCTTTGTGCAAGGACTGGTATAATATCGCGTTTTCAGCGGGATAACGTCTTGCAGAATTGTGATTATATCAACACTGTACGTATTCTAAAAAGCTTTTTGTCGCTTCTGTTTTTGTTATAACCGATATAGGCGATCCTCACGTGTATTTTTTGCTTTCAGTTGACTAGCAAGCGCGTGTGCAAGGGAAAACTCGCTGAATAAACTAGTTATAAAAATTGGTAGACCCCGAGGACTTTTTTTTTCCTGGTGAATCTTTAAAATCAGTAGTAGTACCCAAACCCGTGGTGCGAAACAGTCGCATCCTAATCATCACTCCTGATCGGTAGATTCTGGCAAAACGTTAATAAATCAGTTTCAGTCTTCTCAGGTATAGATACAGCAATATGAGATTTAAAATCGATCACTTACTAGTCTTATTACGTTATTGAATTTCTCATCAGTTGTTTGCCTATCTGGCGTTTGTGGTTTCCGTGGTTTGGATTTACATCACAGCAAATGAGATTGTCAACCTTCTCAAGGTATAGAAGACCTCTTGTTGTCAGTTATGCTTTGCGAATTTTGGGCGCCCTATTTGACACCCCGATGTAAATCTTATGGGGCATTTTCTTTAGACTTGCGACTTTGATTTTGTTTCCATTCTTTGATCTGTAGATGTTCGGTATCGTGCTTGGTTTAAGTGATGCAATTCTTGGTCTTACTTTTCTTGCATGGGGAAACAGTTTAGGTGGTAAGTTTGGACTCTTCCCTTGTTCTTATCAGTTCCTGTTTGCTGAAATCAGTTTAGGAAATCATTTTACCTGCATACATACATACAGTTTTATATAAACTCGAAGTTTAGTCTATCAGCAATATCCTTGTGTCTTTCACATGTATGAATTACTAATTACTACAGAATTAAAAGAGAACGTCCTCTTCAAAAAAAATTAGAACAAACAAACAAATAAGAAATACAGAAATAAAGTGACATGGTCTTTTTTCTAGATATCGAAAGTTCTACCAATAATACATGTTGATTAAATACTAAGTAGTAACCCTTGCGTTTTATTTTGTTACATTATTCTCATTTCATCCTCGCAGATTTAATATCAAATACGGCCATGGCAAAGCAGGGATTTGGTCAAATGGCTGTATCAGCCTGCTTCGCAGGTCCTTTGTTAAGTATCCTTTCTGTGATGAGTGTGAATCGTTGTCAGTGTGTTGCTCTAGACGCGCAAACGCTTTGCGAGCTTGGGAAATTTTGTCAATGTTAGATTTTAATGAGTTCTTCACCCATCAAAGAATTATGAACCTGCAAAGATACCACTACAGAAGCACTAGAAGCGACCCTTGTATATTTTATGATTCGCTTACGCGTGAATGAAACGACCTCAACAGCTCCTCACTCTTACGACATGTGTAGTGGATTCAAAAGTTTCTTAGTGAGTTGTCAACAGCGCATGCGGCTTTGGTATCCTACTAGACGCATTGGGACTCCTTCCCTGTGAAAACTTGTTCCTTGTCTACGGATTCAGTGCATTTGCGCACACATTAATAAAATGGTATAGTCTCATCGGGGAAAATTTGAAGCAACATTGTAATACGTTTGAATATAAATGTTTCCTGATCATTTATTTAGATATGTTACTAGGTATTGGTATACCATGTACTTACGTCACTGTAACAGATAGTCAACATCTGATACATGTAAGTACTTACTTTACTACTCCAATAACTTTAAGTGTCGGCCAGCAGTTACGACATTCTGCATCATCGGTGTAACATTGCTCTCGTGCAAACCGTTTTACAAACCTCACTTTTCCCCAATTTTTCTCCATTATGTCATTTTTTATAGTTACATCACCAAGATAACCAATACATAATCTCAGCTGCATTTCTAGCTGCCAGTCTCAGCTCGTCTGCCATCTGTATTCCTTTAATGGGATTCAGAGTGCCCCGGATGTATGGCGCGTATCTTTTAACACTGTATCTGGCCTATTTAGCAGTATCCGTGGCAACAGCTGTTCAACATGCTCATCATCAGTGACGGCAGATTATCATATTTCTTAGAGTGACAATTTAGGTGATTTTTTTTAATCGTACCACTGAAGATATTTTTGTATTCGAATTAAGGGCTCGGTAAAGTTTGGTTAATGAATTCTGTCTGACAGGAAAGTTTTTTTATCTAGGATAAACGCTTAAGTTTTTTGTCAAACGAGGAAATGACATATCATGATGGTAAAACCTCAAGGAACTATCTTGGAACTTCTGAAGTGGGCCATGTAAGTTAACGTTTAGGTTCTTCAAGTATTACAGTAAAGTATTTGTCAAAAAAAAAAATATCTCGTGTCTAGAAAACTAAACATTTCACTAAATTTGTGTCGGACGGCAGCCTTCAGACTTGTCGTAGGACAAAAGGAATCGTTTTCATTCACTTGCTGATTTTTTAATTCAAATGCTTTTACGTTTTAGGATCCAGAATCATAAAATTATTCAATCATTATTTAGGTTGTAATGAATTTTTAGAACTTTTTTTACCAAAAGGTAATGTAAATACGGGTATTTAAAATGGCAGGTGCAAAATTATATCAGTGAATCACTAATAAATGTCAAAAGAAAAGAAGAATAAGTATGTATGTTAACTACAGAAATGAGCACAGCTTTAGTGATCTCTTCGTGATCACCCAAATGAGGTGGTCAGCGTAATATGGTAAATGAGTGTAGTTTTTTTTTTTTTTACAAATAATAGTTGTTAAAATGTCGAGATGATAAGCTTAAGTCAGAATTTTTAATATGTACTGGAGAATTCAGAGGTCTCCAAATAAATTTTTATCAGTTTTTGACGAAATGTATATTTTAGTGATGATGTCTAAATGTAAGGAAAAATTTGAGTTGACTTATTAAGGGTGAACAAAGTCAGAGAAAAATGTTATTAAACAAATTATAATATTGATTAAATAACGTTCTTAAAGAAGATTTCGTCTCAAAGAAAAACCGTCCCCCTCCCTATAGTAATGGTCAACGATATCCACGACAAAAGGAAGACAATCAACGAAATGTCAAAACCGACACAGATTAAAACAAAGGTTCATCAAGTGCTTGATATTCTTGTCTAATATAAAGATTTAGCCAGGCGTAAAAGCGGAGCTCGCGTTTTTTTTTGTTCCTGCACGTCTCAAGGGCACAACGCCTGGCCCCGGCTAGGACTAGAACCCTGGTCGTCCGACTCGGAGCCTAGTGCATTGACCTCTGGACTACTGGACAAAGCAGTGGCGTTGGCGTGCCTGCGGTACACTTGACCACGTACGTTAAAAGTAGCACCTTACAAGGTCGTACATCTAAATTTTTTCGGCTTGATGGGTTACTACTATTTTGTATAATTATGGGGCTACGCTCTGCTAGCTCCGCTATCAGTTCTTCTCTTTTTAACAAACTATAATTCTAAATTTGGTTCATCAGAGAGAGTGTCAGTGAAGCCCGTTTGGCGTTGGTTATAGGGATCAACAGACACCCCAGTTAATTTTTTTCTACCGCCCGCCCGCCTTTTCCGTCGTTACGACTACCTGATAGCTTTTCACATGTAAAGTTTAGTCTATGAGCCAACTGTCGCAACTAGGAAACCGTGTGGTTATAGTCAGGAAGAGGTTTCCTCGCGTTTGTTTTGTTGTAACTCGCTCCAGGCGTTCTGTTAGTGAAAGCGACCAAGCGTGCGAGAGGTCCATCAGGGGTCTGGCAGTAGAAATGATCGTACCTGAAATCCTGTGAACCCACCCGTGCTTGCATCACCCGCTGGCTCGAAACATACTGGCTCGTGCCGCAGCGTCGATTAGAGTCAGCTTGTTGTTTGATAGCAGCAGAGCAAGGCTCAATAAGGCGTGGAAAGAAGGACGATGATAACTGCGTTACGCTATAAAACGTATTACTGTACGTTGACTCATTGTAAACTGGTTTCATTGCCACTAAAAATCACCCTTTTTATGAAACACATAAATTTTGTGTTTAGCGAAGTCACCCACCTCTCAGAAATCTAAGTAATCTGGCTTTTACGCCCAACGGTTAAAAACGTTTTTTCATTTTACAGCTACCTTAAACACAAAATGACACATCGCAGATAGGAAAAGGTTTTTACCATCAACTTTTCCTACGACTAACGGTTAAAATTTTGCCAATTTCTACGCAAAACGGCAAAATTTTTTGGCCGTCTTTTACGGCCAGCGGTTAACCCCTTTAAGACCCTCTATTCTGTCAGCATTATATTCTTGACTACTTGTTTAAAAACAATATAAGCGTCATATTACGACAAGAAACACAACATATAAAGTTGCTCGATATTTACTAAACCTGCTATGTCAGGATGACTCAATAGAATATTGGTCTGGTACCTTTTGTCAGTACTGGAATAGAAAACAAATATAGTTTGGTTGATAATCACGATTCCCAGACATCAGATCTTGTCTTAAAATTTAAAGGTTGAAATACTCACGATCCCTTAAAAAAATAAAAAGGAATCTCTCTATGCTCAGAGTGTTTGTTTGTAGCAAATACTTCAATTAAAAAATGAAATATTTGCTCCGCGGGTGGAGTAATCAATCTGATAAACAAATGCATGGGGAGGGGGGATTGAATTTTTCGGTTTTTCGTGTCTGGCGTTCATTGCAGTTTGCAAATTTTCCGTTTTTGAGCATTTAATTTTCGTAAAAACACCAATGGGTTTTTGGATTTGGTATCCGATGTGGTTTTAGGCTTTCCCTATTTGCGCTCCGGTTTCTCTTGCACGTGAGCATTCCCCCCTTCAACAAGGAACGTTTACCGATATCCATACCTTTGGCTTAACGTTTGTTAAATATCTGAGGTATGTATTTTCTTTAAAACTAAACCACAAACTTTATATTAGCTGAACTTCATCTTTATTACTGACGTTTTTTAATTAATCACAGCTTAAGGCATATTTGATATATATCTCTAGTCATTGTGACGTTGTTACTTATATTACGTTCTGCAGTTTCTAAATGTTCATTCTCGTCTTTGCTCTCTCCTGAGACGATCTCGGCTGCTAACCACCTGTACAGACTTCAATTATATCTAAGTCAGTTTGGCTTATAATTAACTATAGACACATATTTCTTCCTTTTATTCATTCCCTTTGTGGAATGAAACTTAATCTTGTAGCTGTATGGGTTCGTTGTCTGACGGTCGAGGTTTCGAATATCCCCTCTTAGTTTTTCCAGCGGTTTGTTTCTCCTACTATTTGCTTGTTTACCCAATTTATTTCATTTTACTGGAAAGCTGCATCTCTTTAATATAAAGTTTAATATTGCATTGATGAGAGGTTTTGAGAAACATTTTAGAATAAAGAGTAGCGATATAAAAACATGACGTTTCGGCGACGACATGTCACCATTATCAAATGCAAATTATAACAAGATAGTGAACGTTATATATACAATAGTAAGTAACAAATTACATTAGAATAAACGAGGCGGGAATAAACAAAAGAATGGAAAAATATTCTAAATAAACAGTTTCGCTGGAATGGAGTCATTTTGAGTGTTCAGAGTCGGTCTCTTTTTCCTTATCAAAAGTATCTCGTAAATAAGGCACTCAAATTTTCAATCAAATTTTTCTCAAATAATGGTGACATGTCGTCGCCGAAACGTCATGTTTTTATATCGCTACTCTTTATTCTAAAATATTGCAGTGGTTTCTCTTTTTGTCACGATCTGTTGCAGGAAGACTTTTCCATGACTTCATTTACTGAATATTATGCTCGCATAGCGGAGTTTTATATATTTAATTTAAATGAATCTTACAAGTCGTTCATACCATAACGGACACAACTGCTTTTCCTAGGTTATCTTGAATTCTCTTTAAAAGTTCACTTTATATAACAGGTTGTCAGTGGAAATGGAGTTTGGAAACATAGACATACAAAGTCAAAATTCAAGGTTTACTACAAATAATGTTTAAAATATTTCCCTGCGGGTACGCTTGAATTATTAAGACAGACAGCGAAAAAAATTGCAGTTGTCTTGTGAGCAACCGTCACTGTTTTTTCGGTTTTTTTCGGTTTTTTGTTGTTTTTTTTTTACGGTCAGTTTAACCCTTAAAGAAAGACTTAGAGCTGGGTTACAACTCCATTGCTAGTTTCATCCACTGACTGTCAGAAGATAAGTGACACGAACTCTTGGCTAAACTTGACAGGAAATTTGCAGCAAAGCATAGTAGATAAGCATTTTTATCAGAGGTCCATTACCACAGAATATCATGCATGACAATGAATTTAGTGTGTTTAAGTGCAAACGCTGACTGAGGTTCTGCAATGGTCACCAGATGAGCGAGAAGGCATCATAGACAAAATGCAACGTTTGTGTGCAAAAAGGTTGCTTACTTTCACTGTTTGAATTCTTTCTTTTTTTTTTTGTGGTTAAGTATCAAGTTAAGGAACAATATAACGATTTCTTGTAGGTCATGGTTGATTTATTAATTGCCAACATGCCAGACGAGCGAAGCGCGAGAGTGTTGTGTATGCAGAAAAAATTTTGAGCGCTTCAGAGAAAATGTATGGTAAGATAAGGGAACAAAGTCAGAGTGCCATAGTCCCTGAACCAGCGTGTTCAAATCGGCCAGCGTGCCACTGTTGCCAGTTGCGGCCAGGGTGCCAATTGTCAAGTCGACCGACACCCTTTTGAAACACAAACTCAAGTCAAACTTATTTGCTGGCAAGCGTGACTCTTTTCAGTGTTTTGCTATAAGACCAGAACTGTTTTTTTGAGGTTAAAGCTTGGCTTTAGTAGAACACATTTCTCTAAACGAAAAGAGCGCGTCAATATTCAAGCCGTTAATTGGAAATTACCATAATTAGTTTTGTTTGGATAATATTAAAACTCACTCTATTAATAAATTGTGCTCCAACTCATTTTGTAGCGTTTTCTATGATGTTTTTCTTAAAAAGAACGTGTAATTTTATTATTGCCTTGATGCAAAACATCACGTCCTATAAAAGTAATTAAGGTGAGTCAAAGCTGAATTCGATCAAATGTACTTAACAAAATGTCTGTGTTTCGTATCCAAGATATGAGAGGAAATATTTATTTAGAAGATTTGCTCATGCGTCAAGTTTCAACCCCGGTGTTATCACTAACAAGGCAGCACATATAGTAAATGGAAACATATTGGAGGGTGATGGTGATAAAGAACAGGTAACTACAAAATAGTGGACATTCCTTGCATATTAGGGATTCCCAGGGTACATACGAGGAACACACACATTTCATTAATTATTGCTTGAGCCATGCAAGGAAGTTTTCATGTGCAGTAGATTGCTTTCTTGACTTTGCTTTGCCATTTTTCAACAAGACATTTATATCTTCGATCAAAGTGAGTTTTTTGAAATTTTAAATACGGCGGGTTGGCCCCAGTTTCACTGAAAACACGTTCATAATGAGGAAATCCTTTACAAATACTTGAATATCGAAAAACAGTATCAAGGAAAGCTTTTGAATTATTGTTGTAATTCCGTTCAGTATTTCAGATATTTTTGATAAGCATTAAATGTAGATGATTTTATGCCAGTGTGAAGCCAACAAACTCTAAAATTCACAGCGCTTTTCCTTTCGATTGGAAGCTCTACACATCATGACTCAATTTTCACCTAAATTACTTTGAATGGAGCCTTTTATCAGCTTTTTGAAGAAAACATTTATTTGCTATATTTTTTAATTTCTACGACAAAAACATCACTCCAAAATGCAACTGAGATAGAGAGCACCGTAAGAAAATAAAAATATTTTCCTAGCCCTGAAATTGAACTTTTCAAATTTGCTCACCTCAAAACTTCATCAATCTACATAATTTATAACTTGTCTATAGTTCATTTCAAACTGAAAAGGTTGTGTCTATATCTGCTGCTTTAAAAGCGGACGATTGACGTCGGTTCATCAATATTGTTAATGGAGACATGAGGAGCCAATAATAACGATTGACGATTTTTAAACATGTAATTTTTGCAGCATCATGGCCATTATTTAACTGCTCTGTTAAGATTTTATACTCATATATATATGACAAATTCAATTTCGAAGTTGGTCATTTAAAATTTTTCTTCCCTAGGGTAGGCTGGGAAGATTTCTGCAGTTTACGATTTTACTTCATTTATCCAGGTAGGTAGGGTACATTGATATATTTCTTTCTTGGCCATATTTTTAAAGAGTGAGACTATGGCTTGGTACGTAATGTACCGGGATTTCTTTTTCCTATATATATGCGTACACTTGAGACTAAACTTTGTATCCGATTTCTTTTCTCCAATTAGGTTCCTTTTTCAGACGTCGTACATTATCAGTGAAAATTCCCAACAATAAAGATCTACGTGGCTGTTCTCTTGATGTGCATCATCTGCTTTCAGGCCCCACAAATGAATTAAGATTGGAAAAAAGGCACTATATAAATTCATGTTACGATTAGTCAGGAACAAATCAATTTTGAGATGCTAGTATCCGATTGTTTCAGTCTAGTTATTAACCGCGACTAGTGGTTGAGGTTTAAAGAGTCTTAAACAGATTTAAATAGTTTTCAATTTTTAAAAACATGTTGATTATACTTTTTTATTTCCCCGCAGGTTCTAGGAGCTAGAATCAAGAAGGTATGAAGCAACCATATTTACAGAGTTCATTACTTCTTTGATATCAATGAAATGGAGGAGAAAAAAAGTTGTAGATACGTCGGAATCTCTATTTACACTAACAGAAATTTTTTCGAGCTTCTCTACATTTTAACGCAATTTTTTAATTCAGTTTTCGATTAAATGATTTCCACCTTATCTCTGATTCAGTTAGGAATTTAAGTGTTCAGAGAAAGGGAAAAATTCGATAACTGTTGTTTGACTATTTGTTTGTTTGTTTTTCCTTCTTATTTTTAGGTAAACATTGCAGCCTTGGTTTACCTGATACATGTTTTGAACCCGCCGATCCTTGTAAAACAGCACACTGCCCAACTGGATATAAATTTATTCCATGTTTAGACTGTGCTAGCCTTGTTTGTAAATATTTATAGCTTCATGGCTGATGAGAAAACGATATAACATAACCGCCAATTCAATTATGTGCCGGACAGCTAATGATGTTGGTCAATAAAAGCGAATAAAATTGAAATGAACTTTGATAGTATTGATCAGTTTAATCTTCTCTCCGACCTTTGCCACTTCCCTTCCAGAAGTTAAGTGAAATCCATTGCGGAAGTAATTGTGAATGTACTACGTAAAAAAAAGAGTGTGTTTTTCTTAAGCACCTGGCTAGCATGGCGCCAGAGGCAAGCATAGCAATTCAATGATTCTCCCTTGTGACAAAGGGGATGCTTCTCTCGAGAAAGGTTGACAGTTCATCCAAACGAGTCAAAAATTATTTTCGTCCAAAGAAGGCCAAAGGTTTGATGGTAGAGAGAAGGCGAACCGGCCAACTTTAAATCGCCCTCACGATTTCGCAATTTCTTAGTGCAGAATTCCGCATAGGTGCTTCCGAGCATATTTTGGTAGTTATTCTCGATTCGGTACTTCGCTGTATTAGATTTCCACTGAAAATCATTTTTTTTTTTCTTAATCACACCAGGGACAGCGTGTGACTGTGTTGCTTCATGGTCGTTACGTTTCACTTTCATTAAAAGTTGCACTGATATAAAGCAAATGAAATTTGATGGTAACCTGTGATTATCAAAATCGTAACCCCTTGTTCAATATCAATGTGGGTATTGCCAAGTAATATAAGTAATACAATATCATTTCTGAAGTATGGCTGATATTGACCATAAGAAAATTTGTGACGACAAGAAAGTTAAAAGAAGGTAAAGCTAATATAAAGAGAAAATATAGACCTCTTCGGTGCGCTAATGGTACATATAGGAGGTGATAATAATGATATCATTCTTTTCCTTGTTAGAGTTCATATGTCAATTTTAAAGCAAACGCTTTTAGCACTTGTAGCTTTAATATATATATTCAATATATATACCTTGCAATAAAGTATCACCGCTGACCCAACTTGATAGCCTGCATAATAACCGTATTAATTTGTAAAAAAAGATCTATCAGTATAATTTCACATTGTCCTAGATATATGTGAATGAAAAAGGACGTAAATATTTTCGCATACCCTAAATATCTTTGTACTTGAATGAATATATATGTGATTAGCTCCAAACTGATACGAAACAATGCCATGCATATATTCATCATAGCCTTAAATATTTAATTTACAGTAAATATTTGTTGTTATATAATATTGTCCTATTTATTATTGTTATTTATAATAAAGCTCGGATATAACACGTACTGTCATTGGTTGAAAGAGCGTGCTCTATGAGAGTATAGAGCATAGAACTGAGCTAAAGCTGTCACGCCATCTGCCAAATCGTACTATGTCCGACCTTTTCCGGGACTTCTTTCTAGCTTTTCTTTCGTTAATTGAAAGTGAAATTTCGGAACAAGCGAGCAAAGGTTTGCAAAAATGCCAGGCGCAGTAATTTACGTTACTGTAACGTAAGCAGAGACAAAAATCCTCAAAGATAACACAAGATAGACAGTCCGAGTTTTTTTAACGGTTTTCACGCTCAGTTAGATTGCGAGTTTACGTACGGTAATAAAAATCAAACACAGCTAACACTTGTATAATAATATAAAGTTTCGATTTCAAACAGAAAAAAACAGGAATGATAAAAAATATAACCTGGCATAACTGTTAAAATTCATACTAATCATGACGGTGTCAGAGCGACTTAGGGTCTATCGCGGCTAGCTAATTAATCATGGCGATCTTCGGTCATCGTAATGGAGCAAGCCTCAGGAACTAAATCGACTACCCTTCGAGTGAAAAAATAAGAGCTTGCCCTGATTACCTTTCCGATGCGTTGAGTGGAAGGCCAGATCAGTCACTGCAACCGAGTTTTACGGCGCTGTCATTCCGAGCGATCTTCATTTCTTAGTGAATTCGGCTGTTGTTCCTTCATAATTCACTCGCCTTGAACAGTTTGTTTTCTACTTGTCATGTGAAATAACTTGCGTATTTTTGTGAGCCACGATTGGGCCGAATTTCACTGAACATTTCACTTTCAGATCCTGTATTAGAAACTAAAAAACTTCAGGCAAAAGTGTTAAATTCGACATGCCGAGCTATTTCAGTTTGTAAACTTTTGCAGAATATGAACTTTGATGGTTTTTGAACTTTGATGGTTTGACATTTTTGACAGCTTTAGTCTTGTACAGCCAATCAGATTATTTGAACCATTCTAACAGGGATTCTGATTGGCTTATTGTAGCGTGCTTTATGAGAGTATAGAGCATGCTGACGACACTGTTGTTCGCTTTGGAAATAAGATTTGTTTTGAAAATTGAAAGTAATTCTTGGGGAATTTAACGGATTATTTATTATAAAACAAATAGAGAAGCCTTGACTGTGCTCTGTTCTGTTGAAAAGCACTTAGGAAGCGGCTAGAGCACTCAAGAAGTGGGGAGAAACAACAGAATAGAGCACAGTCAAGGCTTCTCTATTTGTTAAATAGCACCCCATACATGCTTGTAACTTAAAACAGTAGCGTGCATTAATAAAGTTGTGTGATGAAAATGAGATCACATGACTGAAAACGATCTATTAATAGAGCCTTACGGTACAGTCCGTGTTTAGAAACAGAAAGTCTACGCTTACTACTAGTTGCTGTTATCACTTTCCAGTCTAAGTGAAAGTCACTGTCGGCTCGAGAGAAGGCATTCGTCATCTTTTCTTTAACACAAATTTCTTTGAAAGCGAAGCAAAATTTCTAGATCCTTGTGGTCAGCTTCATACAATTTGCGCCGAGAATAGATATGCCGAAGTCATCCTCGAAAGTGTTTGGGACACTTATTTTGACGATCTCTCTCATTTCACTGCAAGGTACGTTCTGGTACTTCAGACCACAGCACACTGTTCGAGGGACTTCTTCGCATCTTCAGCAGGGTATTGGAAACATTCGAAAGCTTTTGGAAGCAGATTCAGATGAAAATCAACAACAGGTTAGCTGTAGTAGAGCTGCGTTAACAGTAAAGCTTATATTCGCGCAATTTCAGTAGACCTCAAAATATTCTTGTATACAGGAAGATATGAGGGATGAAACGTAGAACGAATTACGGTAACCAAGTGTTATTCACACTTAGCCCTACTAAATGAATATGCTTAGTAATGCTTAGCTTATATTAAATTTAATCAATATTTCCATTTCGAAAATACTACATCACGGAGTATTTCCTTTTTCCTTTATTGTCTTATGTTGTTAATCTGTGGGGTCAATTGCCAAATATAGAAGTTCGATCCCGCCTTTTTACGTTAACCTTGCACTGGGTGACTCACTGAGTAACACGATCACCTGGTACATAATTTTGAACTGACAAGTTGTCACGAGATTAATGGAACAACAGATTTCCTGTATTTCAAAAATCCTGAATGCTCATGAATATGTATTGATATAATGCAGCATAAGGATCTCGTACCAGATAAAATATGAAATCCCTCAACATAACACGCTCAAAATCTATTTTGGAGTTGAGCTAATTGGCTGAGACCACTCTCATCAGTCACAGGAGGATGAGTCATGCAATTATCTGCTCAGTAGTTTTCATATTGCATTGAAGTTTTGCAGAAGAGGATATGAGAAAACAGGTTGGATGATCAGAAGTTAATTAAAGGAAGAAGACATCATCTCGTACCAGCATCAGGCAAAGAAAAAATCTTGTCCCGCATGAGGAATTGAAATGCAGTGGTAGTCTGGTAACCACTGAGTTAGAAAAATTCTAGTGACTATCGGCCAAACTCACCTAGGATTTCTTTATACCTCAGTGCTTTGCACCTCAGTGGTAGACCATTTGATCACAAAAGCAGAAGCTTCAATCTTTACTGGGGCTAGGCTTTTGGTTTCTACTTTATCCCTGATACTAGTAGAGCAAACAAGAACATTTTATTTATTTATTTATTTATTTATTGTAACAATTTTATTTAAATAATAACATATAACATATTATTATTAAAAAAGGGTTATAGAAGGGAGGAACTCAATCTTCATCGTAAATCATACCCCAGAACATCTATCTCTATTCAACATTACAGAGCTCAAAATGACCGTATTGATTCTTTATAAATGGTTATGTCTTGCTATGGTGCTGTAGCTGACTTAAAACTCTGGTTTAAAACATGGTTTTGCAAAAGCTCTCTATTACCAACTTCCTGACTATTGGTTCCTCCTTTACTGACAGAATTGTTCTTCTGTGCATGGCATAAATATTTCATACCGCTGCCAGTTTGTCGAGTCACGTTCAAGTCATAATAAAACATCCCTGATACCCTACATGCAGATTGTTTGCTGTTGGTTTTCAAGTGAAGTTCTTCCTCTTGCCTACTGTTTACTTGTGAGTACTTTTACTTTTGCAGCACTATTGTAAATTATTATAACATTATCAGGGCATTGGCTAGCTCTCAGGGAAAATTTATTCTCAAGGCTGTAACTGGTTAGCATGTGCTATTATCTAAAATAATTTTTAAAGACAAAATAATTATTTAGCGAATATTGCAATTTTTATAATTTCTTTTTACTAGGGTATATGGCTGGTTTTTCTATTCATCACCCTTGGACTGACAGCAGATGACTAGTGAGTTGGAAAACTACTCTCTTTAGGTTGTGTTATGTTGACCATTTCACTTCCAGCAGTCAGACAAAGACAAAATTCCCCCTAAGATATCAATACCAAGCAGACATTTAAGAGCCCATGACTGTAAATATCGAGAATCGTTGGCCAGTTACTTTAAAGTTTGAAAAATCAAATGTGTCCGAGGAAATGGGGAAAAACGAAAATTCGGGTTTTTACCTTATTAATTATGCAAAAAATACAGTAAAATTGACCAACTTTAGTGTGCGAGTACTGAAGGAGGATGTTTGGTAAGAAATCGGGGGTGTTTTTACTTCAAAGTATAATTCATTTGATTTTTATTTGTGACAGTTTAAGGAGCTTTGGTTTAATTTTAAAATTCACATGATTTTTTAACAAAGTACTGTCAAACGCTTGTTGCAAAAAGCGAAAAATTGAGCAACTTCAAGCCTTCAAAACGCGTCTTGGCATGTGAGAAATCATATCAAAGTACAAGCTGGCACAAAGTTTGATCCTTATATGAAAATAATATGAAATAAAAAATCTGGGTAATTCAGAAAAGTGCCGGCAAAATAAAAGAGTTTGGAACGCACTGTGGCCAGAGGTCACGAATTTGCATGCTGCAATTCGTGCAATTTTACTGTATTTTTTGCATAATTAATAAGGTAAAAACCCAAATTTTCGCTTTTCCCCATTTTCTCGGAAACATTTGATTTTTCAAACTTCGGAATATTTGTTTTGAATATATCTCCTAAAAGGGTTTTCCAGGCAAATTATCAGAATTTTCGATTTTTTTTAGCCTGGCCAACGATTCTCGATATTTACAGTCATGGGCTCTTAAGTAATGAGAATAAAGAAAAATATCAACTATGGGATTACCATAAATTTGTCACTTAATTCTCAGAACTTCAATTATAAGCAATTACAGACAGTAAGGAGAGAATTACTAAGCGGATCTTGAGAGTGAAAGGGTAAATTGTAGTGAAACCACAGTGGTCTTGCACTTGGTTGTAAGTTTGACATGGTGGTTGGGTTTCTGGTCTTGATGGCTTTCTGTGAAGAAATACATTAAAATTTGTTTTACAATATGCTTTTCTCATTCATATCTTTGTAATTATATTCATATCCTTGTCTGATGTTTAGTTGGAAGATGTGTTCAGTCAAGAGATATCCTCCAATGATTTTTATGGATAAACTTAATTTTGGGAAATTCATTGTACATGGACTGTTTCCCTTGCAGCCTCTGTCCATCTTTAACAGTGATTTCCAGAACTTTAGGAATCAACCAGAACATTGCCGTATCCTTTACTCAACCTTCATCTTTATCCCTCTCAAAATCAATCAGGCTCAAGCATGTAAGCCTGCATATACCACAGTATTAGTCAGAGTAGTATAAATTTACTAGTTGGATTTCTAATTGCTAGTTAAGGTTTGAAAAGCTGGTAGATTTAAAATGGCTAAAAACAGTTCAAGTTCTCAATGTGTTTCTCAATTTTGTTCTCAATAAGTTTGCCTGATAGTCACTTTGGGCCCCTCTCTCTCTTCAACTCTCAAATGATAGAAATCTCAAACTCATTATCTAAAGTGAAGTAGCTCTATGGAGGCTTTTTCTATCTTTTTTGGGGTTAAAGCTAGTAAATAGCTTCTTTTAAACTACTTTTTACATGCCCAAAGGACTGGGAGAAGCCCAACCACTGGAGTTCACAATGAGTTTCCTTAACAAAGTTACACACTCCAGGGAGTTACATTCCTTGCTTTTGGCAATGGTGCTCCTGACATCTTTAGTTCTCTGGCAGGTTTCACTCAGAACGGAGATCAAAGTGGAATGCAGCTTGTGATACAAGCCCTCTTTGGTAAGCTGTACAAAATCTTTAGCACAAATCCAACCCAAGGATGACCCTTGATTGAATAACCTTAGGGTATAATTTGCATCTAATTGATATGTGCTTCTTGTCTTGTAATTATGAAACATCTTATGAAAGTATGTGTTGAAGTTTAAATGGATCTCTAGTCAAATTGATTTCTATCTAATAGACAGTTTTATACCTTTGTCTAGGCTGCACTATCAATGTCTTTACACAAGGAAAAAGTAAATTGAACAAGTGTTAAATAATATTAAAATCTGATTTAATTTTAAACTGCAGCATATGCAGCGTACTATCCATTGTTTTGATCAACACCTTGAAAGGATACAAGAATCTACAGCTGTATTTTAAAGTCATGTAATGGTGCATACTTATGGTGCAGGTTTAATCCAAATACTGTTTTATCCAATCACGTATATTCAATTGATACTGACTGTCACAAAAAAGGAAAAAAAATCTAGTCCCTTGGTGATAGTTAAAAACGTTTAATATTTGAACAATATAAGTGAAGTCATGAGTAAAGTGAAAGGTATTCTTTTTTAAACTGAAAGATGAGAGTTTTCATTTGAAGCTCAATCAAATGTAAGTAAATCAGATCTAAAAGGAGACATTGAATTACATATTTGTAACTTTTTCTATTGATCTTATTTCTTCAGGTGCTGGTATTTTTGTAACAACAGTGGTTGTTGGGGTAATATCATTTATCTCAAAAGACCTTGCCCTGACAAACCGTCCTTTTATCAGGGACGTATTATTCTACTTGGGTGCTGTGTCATTGGCTTTTATTACCTTGAACAGGCCTAGGAAAGAAATTACAATGCCATTGGCAATAGGTAAAATATCTTTAACTTAAAGATATGGTGAACGCTCCAAGATAAGTATTATAACTGAACATGAAATAATGATCATGTCATTTTTACTGCTTGTTTTATTGTCTTAAAAAGTTTTTTAAACCTTAAATCTGTTTTATCATAGGTGAAAACCTTTTTAGTTAAAAAGAAATTGCTCTAAACTGTCTAACCAAATTTATGGAAAATATTGATGTTAGCTATATAACTCAAAAAGAAGGATTTTTATTGTGCTGGGATTTTTCAACACTGTTGTACCTCAGGCACTGTAGTTCCTGTTGTTTTCATTTATTCTTTGTGGCCAATTGCTTATGGTTATTTCAGCATCTTAAAGAAACTCTTGAACTAACAGCAATTAAACCCATTTTATCTACTTCTGCATCAGTTAAAAAAAGAAAAACATTATTAAGTTACATTTAATTTTGGAAATGCAAAGGAGTTATTCCGTGATACTGCCTAACGATAATGAATCATTGAAAATTAATTTGCAATGTGTTCGCTCTCAAGATCTATTTGTTAATTCACTCCTCTGGCAACTACACATTTCCTCGTAAAATGGTTTTGAGAATATAGTGTTAGGATGATCAACTGAAGATAAAAACCTCCACCTGACAAGTTTGAGAATTCTTATCACCAGTTTTCTAGAAACTGTATGGATATTATGGGGAGAAGTTACTTGATAATCACATCTAGGAGTAAAAGGGCTAAAAGAGATTTACTCAACCTTCACTCATTTGTAATCTCTCCCTTATTAAAAAGGTTTCATAGCATTTTATGTTGTGTACATCGCTGTGGTTATTATTGCACGCTACATCTACCAGGGGTGGAAAAGGAAGGCAGTGAAAGTGGAAATACAACCTGATTCAGAGATAGGTTTGTTTTCAACCTTTTATCACCCATGGGAGTTAACAATCAAATTTGAATAATATATATTACAAGAGTGATTACATTATTGTTACATAAATACTACATATTTGATTGTATGTACCTTGTCTACTTTGCAAACACACCCCAAAAAACGTGGACGTACTCATTTAAATTGAAAATTTCTATTTTAATGAACAGCATTTGACATTAGCAACTTAGCAGGAGCAAGAAGACAATTGGATGCTGGGGGAGATGCTAGTGAACACTCCAGCTGGGCTTCAAGTACTAATTCAGAAAATGTCCCCCGCAGAAACAACACTTCTCTTACATCTCATAGTATGATCTCAGGTACTGTCACAGTGAAAAAGTTACATGCAGCTCAGCCTTACAATAAATTACCATTTTATTTTATCTTCTTTCTGAAATGTTCACAACCAAAAGATCGTTGAAAGATCTGCTCATTGAATGCATAAAATCATAGCCCCCTCCATTGTAAGACTTGGTTTACCACTTCTGCAACCTTTGGAACTTTTTGTCTTTGTACTGTTTTTGTCAAGGTGATATCTCACAACAATCAATGCTCTGAGAGCTTCTGAGTTTAAGCTATAGTTTAGTGGTATACCCTGTATGTACGAGCAAACGAAGAATTTCAATGTTTTTATTTTTCACTTTGGACACTTCTCAGTCTTCCAGTTTCCTCCTTCACAACTGCTGGTGTCATTTATTGCATACCTCTGAAAATACCTTCAAAATGATATATACGTGGTCTAATTGCTCATCGTTCACATTTGAGAAAAATTTGGCATTTCCCACGGGCAGTAAAGGGGTTGAAGTTCCAACGATCATACACTGGTCAACTACACTTCCCTAACTTACCAGATGCTCAAGATAATAAACAGCATGATGTAAAGAGATTGAATCATGGTTCACTAATGTTAATAATTTTCTCCTTCAGAGGAAGATTTAACTCTTTTGGGAGGTAAACGGAAAATTAGTGCTCGGAGAAAATTTCTCCTTGGCCTGGTACCAATTGACCGTGAAGACTGGAACAGGAGTAACTTTTTCAAGAAATGCTTCATGATTTTTAAGGTAAGAAATTTTTATCTGTAATGCTGCAACTGAGATTAAAATTTGACTCAATTTTTTGTATGGTGTCAAATGAGCATATAAAAAGCAAGAAACGGACAACATTCCCTCTAACATATTATCATATGAATTCACTAGGTAAGCACTTATTTATTCAGTGAGATATTTTCTCGATGATTGCAGGCTCCTGCAGTATTTTTTTTGAATCTTACCATACCAGTGGTGAATTATGATGAAGAGGAGCATAATTGGAATAAATGGCTGAATGTTTTACATTGCTTAACGATGCCTGTGTTTGGTGTCGTGGCTACAAAGAGTAAGGATTTCTTATCTCACGATGTTGTCTCACGACAAGATCACTTATAAACGCGATGTTTCTTACTGCATAACTTCCCGTTAATGAGCAGCTATAACATCCTAGGGGAATTTTTCATCATGTGGCTCTCTGCCACCCCTCCCGACCTGTGAATTGAGGAAACTCTTAGGAGATGTATTGTCCCCACTGAACAGGTTTCTTCCACAAGATACAGACCCCTAGCTAAGAAAAAGACAAAACCTATAAAAAGAGACAAAAACAGGGCAAAATAAAACAAAAAAAAAACTAGCGAGAAAAACAATTCCGTCATTTTAAACTCTCTCTTTGGAAAAAAATTGGTAATTTTCTGTTTTACAGGATGAACAGGGCTTACGGGGAAACATTTTTTAACACAGTGAAATTTTAATATTTAAAGAGATCTTTCGCGTATCAAAAACTAGAGGTTTGTTTCATTAATAAACATGCACTGATGAGATTTTTTTTTAAGATTATAGTCATACGATTGGTGGCAAACTTCCTGCCTGGGCCCTGGCTCCCTGCGCTGGACTAGTTCTAGCTTTGATTGTTGCTATGACAACAAAGAGTGAAAAGAGGCCTCGGGGCCATTCGGTAAGAACTTTTAAATGTTGCTCAGGAAGGTATTTTTTAGAGACATCTGCAAATCGTAATGTGAGCAAGCTGGGGTGTGGTTGTCACATCCTACCCAGGGAAGGGTTCTTCGTGGAACGGGTGTGGTGCATATCCAGATTAGTCCGAATTTCATGTTGAAGAACCCAGTTAAGACAGATCATATTTTTAAAGTTGTAAAGTTCAGGACTTTTTATTGATAAAGATCAAAAGTTTGGCAAGATTTCTTTGTGACCCATACTTTGTTATGCATACAATTGTTTGATAAAAGCAAAAAAACAGCGAAAACAATGGCTTACCTCCGAGAGTAATGCTTTGTTTTAGAATAACACGGGGTCATACGGAAATCTTTCCAAATTTTTCATTAAACAATGTGTTTGAAGGATTTCCACTCTTGATCGCATCCTAATCATCACTCCTGATCAGTAGATTCTGACAAAACGTTAATAAATCAGTTTCATTCTTCTCAGTTATAAATACAGCAATGTAAGATTTAAAATTGATCACTTAATAGTCTTTTTACGTTCTTGAATCTCTCATCAGTTGTTTGCCTATCTGGCGTTTGCGGTTTCGTGGTTTGGATTTACGTCACAGCAAATGAGATTGTCAACCTTCTCGAGGTATAAAAGACCTCTTGTTGTCAGTTATGATTGCTAATACTTTCTTCAGAAAATTACTTACAAATAGTACTTATCTTTGGCACAATTTTTGGCGCCCTATTTGACATTCCGATGTAAATCTTATGGGGCATTTTCTTTGGACTTCCGACTTTGATTTTGTTTCCATTCTTTGATCTGTAGATGTTCGGTAACGTGCTTTGTTTAGATGAAGGAATTCTTGGCCTTACTTTTCTCGCATGGGGAAACAGTTTAGGTGGTAAGTTTGGACTCTTCCCTTGTTGTTATCAGTTCCTGTTTGCTGAAGTCAGTTCAGGAAATCATTTTACCTGCATACATACATACAGTTTCATATAAGCTCGAAGTTTAGACTATCAGCAATATTCTTGTGTCTTTGACATGTATGTAGCTTCAATGCACATGTCGTGAAGGAACTAGGTAAGCCTCGAATTACTAATTACCACAGAATTAAAAGAGAACGTCCTCTTCTAAAAAAAAGAAGAACAAACAAACAAACAAATAAGTAATACAAAAATTAAGTGACATAATTTTTTTTCTAGATATCGAAAGTTCTACCAAAAAATACATGTTCATTAAATACTAAGTAGTAACCCTTGCGTTTTATTTTGTTAAGTTATTCTCATTTCATCCTCGCAGATTTAATATCAAATACGGCCATGGCAAAACGGGGATTTGGTCAAATGGCTGTATCAGCCTGCTTCGCAGGTCCTTTGTTAAGTATCCTTTCTGTGATGAGTGTGAATCGTTGTCAGTGTGTTGCTCTAGGCGCGCAAACGCTTTGTGAGCTAGGGAAATTTTGTTAATGTTAGCTTTTAATGAGCTCTTCACCCATCAAAGAATCATGAACTTGCAAAGATACCACTACAGAAGCACTAGAAGAAAAAATGAGCGTTGGTGGTAAAAAGAAACCCTTGTATATTCGCTTACACGTGAATGAAATGACCTCAACAGCCCCTCATTCTTGCGACATGTGTAGTGGATTCAAAAGTCTTTCAGTTAGTTGTCAATAGCGCATGCAGCTTTGGTATTCTTATAGACGCATTGGGACGCGAGCCCTGTGAAAGCTTGTTCCTTTCCTTGTTCCTTCCTCCTTCCGGATTCATTACATTTGCGCTCATATTAATAAAATGGTATCGTCTTATCGGGGAAAATTTGAAGCAACATAGTATTACATTTGAATATATGTGTTTCCTGATCATTTGTTCAGATATGTTACTAGGCATTGGTATATCATGTACTTTCGCCACTGTAAAACATGGAAATCCAATATGTGTTTGTATTTACTTTATTATTCCAATAACTTTAATTGTCGACCAGCAGTTGCGACATTTTGCATCATCGTTGTAACATTGCTCTCGTGCAAACCGTTTTACAAACCTCACTTTTCCCAACCCCTCCCCCCTCCCTAAACCCCTTTACCCCCCAATCAATATTACTAATCTAACAATGTTATGCGCTCTCACACCATAGGATTGAGGGAGGGAGGGGGAGGGGAATTACAGCTATTTTAGCTTTTTACTCCTCCCTCCCCCTTGGCTTGCAACGCTTAATCCTGACAGGATTTTCTCCATTATGTCATTTTCTATAGTTACAACACCAAGGTGACCAATACATAATCTCAGCTGCATTTCTAGCTGCCAGTCTCATCTCGTCTGCCATCTGTATTCCTTTAATGGGATTCAGAGTGCCCCGGGTGTATGGCGCGTATCTTTTAGCACTGTATCTGGCCTATTTAGCAGTATCCGTGGCAAAAGCTGTTCAAAATACTCCTCATTAGTGACGGCAGATTATCATATTTCTTAGAGTGACAATTTAGGTAATTTTTTGTAATCGTACCTCTTAAGATATTTTTGTGTTCGAATTTAGGGCTCGGGAAAGAAATTTAGGGCTTCTAGGAAAGATTTTTTTATCTAGAATAAACACTTAAGTTTTTTGTCAAACGAGGAAATGACGTATCTTGATGGTAAAACCTCAAGGAACTATCTTGCAACTTCTGAAGTGGGCTATGTAAGTTAACATTTAGGTTCTTCAAGTATTGCAGTAAACTATTTTTCAAAAAAAATTATCTCGTGTCGAGAAAACTAAACATTTCACTACCTTTGTGTCGGACGGCAGCCTTCAGACTTGTTGTAGGACTAAAGGAATCGTTTTCACTCACTCGCTGATTTTTTAATTCAAGTGCTTTTACGTTTTAGGATCTAGAATTGTGATATTATTCAATCATTATTTAGGTCGTAATGAATTTTTAGAACTTTTTTTACCAAAAGGTAATGTAAATACAGGTATTTAAAATGGCAGGTACAAAATTATATCAGTGAATCACTAATAAATGTCAAAAGAAATAAGAAGAATAAGTAGGTATGTTAACTGCAGAAATGAGCACCGCTTTAGTGATCTCTTCGTGATCACCCAAGTAAGGTAGTCAGCTTAATATGGTAAATGTGTGTAGTTTTATTTTTTTTGCAAATAAAAGTTGTTAAAATGTCGACATGATTAGCTTAAAGTTAGAATTTTTAATATGTATTCGAGAATTCAGGTTTCCGAATAAATTTTTATCAGTTTTCGACGTAATATATATTTCAGTGATAATGTATTTAAATGTAAATAATAAGGAAAAATTTTAGTTGACTTATTAAGGGTGAAAAAAGTCAGAGAAAATGTTATTAAACAAATTATAATATTGATTCAATAACGTTCTTGAGGAAGATTTCGTCTCAAAGAAAAACCGTCCTCCCCCCCACCATAGCAATGGTCAACGATATTCATGACAAAAGGAAGACGAGCAAATGTCAAAACGTCACAGTTTAAAACAAAGGTTCATCAAAAGATTGACATTCTTATCGATTAGTGAACCTCCAGTCTTCTCTTTTAACAAACTATGACGCCAAATTTGGTTCATCAGAGGGAATGTCAGGTGAAGCACGTTTGGCGTTGGTTATAAGGAACAACAGTTACCCCTGTCATTTTTTTCCTACCGCCTGTCTGCCCCGCCCTTCTCCGCCCGTCACCACTGCCCGGTAGCTTTTCACAGATGTAGTTTAGTCTATGAACCAACTGTCGCAACTAGGGAAATTATGTCAGAGATTTCTCAAAGGTTCCAGAGATTCCCTTGCGTTTGTTTTGTTGTAGCTTACTCCCAAGCATTCTGTTAGTGAAAGAGAGCGAGCGTGCAAGACGTTCATGAGTGGTCTGGCACTAGAAATGATTGTTTCTGAATTGAAATCCTGTAGACCCACCGCGTGCTTACATCACTCGCTGGCCCGAAACATATTGGCTCGTGCCGCAGCGCAAATTAGAGCCAGCTTGCAGGCGTGCAGTTGCTTGATAGAGCAAGGCTCATTAAAGCGTGGAAAGAAGGACGATGATAATTGCGTTACGCTACACTCCCTGTATTCAGTTTCCTCGCTTTATCTCACATCGATTTACCGGTCTCTCTGATTACTGAAACCCTAGAATTACGTTAAACAGTTTTGCCAATCTTTGCCATTGAAAATATCCTGCTTTGTCTGTTTAGTCGAAAAATAGAGGGGTGAAAACTTTCTTCTTTAACTTCCGTCATATTTTTCATTTTATTATTATTTATCATTCATCATTTTCTTTTTCATTTCTTCGATATTTAATGTCATAGGCTCCAAACGAATGATGAGGTGGCTGAAAGGCAACCTTTCTACCGACATCTGTAACAAAACCTGTCATCAACAGCCACCGAACGAAAGATATCAACCTCGAGCTTTGGCAAGTGAACACCTTGGGGGGGGGGGGGGGGGGCGGGCGTTAGCTCATCATAAGAGCCGGTGTAACAAATGGTAATATTAGGGATGAAAATAGATCCTAAAAGAGTTTTGGTCGTCAAATGAATTGAGATCTTTCGTTCTCTACTATGTAACTACCGAGTTTAAATCCACGTTCATTCTTCATCTATTTATAGGCTCAATAATTTCGAGTTTCGTTGATCTCAGGAGTATGAAGTCACAGTTCTCTAGTCCGCACGTTTACAACAACTTGGCTTGTAATTACTTTATGTCCGTACTCACAATCGAGTTCTCTCATCTCAGAAAGAGAACATTAGATCGCGAAATTAGGTGATAAGAGGTCGAATCCTCGTAGAACACTCATTTTTTCTCTTTTTCCAACGCTAAGCATACGTCACGTTATACAGTGGTGTTGCGAGACAGCTGGTGTTTGAAAAGAAACCCCTGACGATACCGAATTGCCTTACAGAGTTGAGATTTTCCTTGGGGCTAAGCAGTCGCGATGGAAGAGAACAATCCATTTACGTTAATACCGTGTGTGCCTGCCAGTCATAGCCACAGCACCAGAGGACGATGAAATCACTCAACTGAATCCAGTTCGTAAAATCATTGCATACAGTTGAGCCATTTCTAAGGGACAACCCAGTTTTAGATGGATGGAGATCTGCTGACAGTGGAAGAATGGATCAAGAATATGGACGAGCTAAGCCGCAAATTGTTTCAAAACACTTTTCGGCGCGCACGACGGTAGTGCTGAAGGAGCGCATTGACATCTGCCTAGCAAACAACAGCACTTCTGCTGCAGTGAGAGTTTACACAAACCGTAGGTAAAATTCGAAGGCATGGTTAATCGACATAGCCGAATCAGATGATCCTCATAGGAGATTTGTAGCTAAAACGGATAACTTGGGAACTGATAAGTAATTTGGAAAGACGCTTTGCGGTGTCAATCAAAATCTAGCGAAACATAAACCACAACAATGGGTTTCTTATTGATCCTTAATAATCTTGACCTACATCTTTTATTCAAGATGATCTCTTTTTCATGCTGATTCTATCCGTCTTTCTAAAACGTTTTGAACGTTTGAAAAACAAGTTTCTGGCGAACTCGTAAAGTTTTAAATCGAGTGAGTTCAAAGCTTTTATCTGACTTAACATAGAGCTGTTGAATTTGGGTGTCTTAGTCCCGGCGGTTGTCTCGCTTAGGTTGAACTGCGTAAACGGATCGTGGAATTTTAATCCAAATGTTTTCTCGAACAAGTATTGACTTTCCTCTTGATATTCTGTTAAGCCAAAGAATGCCATTTCCCGTAAATTACGCATGGCACTTTCTAACATAACTTTTCCTCGTTTTTCTGTTGAAATTCCTGTTGTGTTGTAACAATTCACCCGTCGTAAATTGGCCAGCATTCGTGTTTGACGATTGAAAGCAAGATTCCACGGGCAGCCTATAAATTCTTCGAACGTAATATCACTCAGGTTTTCCCTCTCGAAACACGGGGGAAGTTCTTCTTTGGTTGGGGATCGCCCATTACATCGAAGAGTTGCACTTCTCCACATATCACCTTTTCTCAAGACGAAGTAAAATTCACTTACGAATCTCGAAACTGGTTCCCTTAAGATCGTTATATAGATAAACTTCCTCAACTTATTGTGGCCTTCGCGTTTGTTCATATATTTTGGAACACACTCTTTGTGCTCGGTCCAGTCAGCGTGGAGTCCACACGGCCAGCCCAAATGAAATCGAGAAAACAACCAAATGCGGCTAGAACCTGGTCGAAAACAATGGCATACTTGCGACCATCCTTTCTTTGGCAAACGGCGTGACTCCTTTGTACAAGCACATGGCCTTTCTATATCTAAGTCTTTGATGAGGTGATTACCAAAAATGGTTCCTCCAGTTTTCTGAATATGCAAGAAAACCATAACATCATTTCCTCGCATGTCAAATTTGTGTTCGCGCCACCCGGTTTTGCTCGGGTTTGTCCTGTTTAAAACGGCGACAGTGTTGCGACGAATAGGAACGACGGTGCTTCTCAGCATGACCCCCTTGAAAGTAAAAAACATCAAGGTCGTAAAGGAAACAGAAAGAACCGCCACGAAAATGTATTTTAAATTACAACCCAAACAGCTCAGAGACATCGTTATGAAACAAAGCTTGGTTTGAGTTTATAGTATCGAGTATTTACCACCGGAAAATCTCGATTTCTAAGCCCTGTCCGGTACAGGCCTGTCGACAATTCGCTACTAGCGACAGCAGTTTGTCGACGAACAGTCGAAATATCACACAGCAATTAGCATGATTTCCCTCATACTTGTAGTCACGCTAAAATTGAAAGACGACATTTGAAACCTGTCAACGTTCCCACAGGATGCAAATGTCGATAAAAGCAACCAATGGTATTAATTATTTTGTCTTTGTCTGGAATGCCCTCCGGCTTACTTCACCTCGTGCTGTCAAAAAAACAAAACAAAAATACTTTAACTTTGTAGAAGTTCGTAAGTTCAATCTCGGCAGACTACCTGCTTCTAAGAGCATTGGCAGTTGATTTGTAGAAACAAGCATTTGTCAAGACTTATCAAATACGGTCTTAAATGCGAGTTTCTTCTTGGGCATCCTTCTTGTTGCTTTTTCTGAAAGTCTATAACCTTCGTTTATAGGATAATCTACAATAAGTAACATACCAGCTTGCAAACCTTCTCCCATCTTTTTAAGGCGCTTGGAAGCCCTCCATTAAATTTTTATGCGTCAAACGACTCAGTTGTGGTAACCTTGAATCCACTCTCATATAGAGAATATGCATACTGATGCCAGGGAGGAAAGGGCTAACTGTAAATACGATCCGACGTGACTCCTCTAATCCCTGTGCGGAGTCAAGGTTCGTATAGGCGCGAGTAACGAGGGGTGAACAAGAGAAAGAGAACTAGAGAACTATCAACGAGCTGTAGGGCTCCTCCTTGATGAAAGTTTATCAACATTCGAGGAGAGGCGTGAAGGCTGTGAACATTCAGCCCCATTCATTTAGTCTTGGGTACGCGAGACATCCCTCGCCCTCGACACAACTTAACCCAGTGTCGTAACACCTCGTTACAGCTTTCCCCACACCCGTCTGTCTCGTGCCGGCTGGGAGGTTACATATTGGGCAAAATTTGGGCCGGGCAGCGAGCCAAAGAGTATTTTATGAGAAAAAGCTGTCCTGCCTGAACGGGTTATCCTACCCAACCCAACGCGGTAAGAAAACATAGCCTCCCGAGTTGTCTGCACCACCGAGAAAACAAAACACACCAACAAAACAAACAAACAAACAACCACACAAATAAAACAACAAAAGCAACAAAAAAGGGACTGGTGCAAAGAGCTTAAAAAAAGCATTGCACCAAAGCTACAATATTGCACAAGTTATCTTTTTAATTCCTCAGTGATTCGTAATAGTGATATCCAATATAAATACTGCAAACATCGTATTTCCTTATAACGAGTTCCTATTCTAAAAAAGTTCACAATTCTTTAAATCTCAAATTCGCTTCGTATTAAGATCGCCAAGTTCAGTAGCGATGTATGAAGATGAGCGTGTCCATGGCAACAAAAGTCTCACGTTTTCACTTTTAGCGTTCTACATAACGACAGTAAACTCACGGTGGAACATTCCGTGTACCTCACACTCACACGGTGACTTTCTGTATTGCTATGATTCAAAGATGGCAACTAAAACATTCTCAAGGATATCTGCCAGCAGACAAAATGCAAGCAAACTTGACGTTTGACTCGAACACAGCAAGAAGCACGAAGCAATCACATGATACACGAGGACAGAAATGCTTTAAAAGAGAGGCGAAGCTAACGCCACCATGGCTCGTTGCAATGTTTGACTTTTTTCATTTATTTTTTTTTTTTTTGGTATAATTTATTTATACTAATGTAGGACATCTCGTCACAAAGTCACTTATATTTTCCACCACGTCCACCACTGTCTCGACGACCACCTGCGCGTCCACTAGATCCAGACCCTGCACTTGCAGCGCCACCACCCGTCCCAAATCCTCCTCGGTTATTCGCACGAGACCCTCCACTTCCTCCACGGCCAGCTTGTCCACCACCACCACTTGCACCCCCGCGGGAGTTTCCACGGGCCCCACCGCCAGAACTACCGCGTGGACGGTTCGCGCCGCCACCGCCGCCGCCACCACCACCACGCCCAACTGATCCGCTCGGTTTCTTTTCTTCAATGTTGATTTCGTGGCTACCGATTTTGATTGGCTACAATAAACGAAAAGAGGTGTATATTACATATTTCTTTAGTAACATATCAGTTTACAAAGAACTCGAATAGTCCATTGCAATTGAGACGTTACATCAAAACCAAACTAATCCCAACAGCGGAAAGTACCTCTGTCTAGAGCGGGGTCTGGGGCGACTTTCAATCTTGTATCTGATTGAATAATGAAGCAAGTTTTTACAGAAACTATGGTGCTGTGCCGGTGGTAGGGGGATAAAATAAGATAGTTTGGTTTTGTAAACTGAGTTGATAATGCTAATAATCATATTAACTACGGTGTTATACAAGGATTTCCTAAGAAAAGCCGCACTAACACACGTGAAAAATATCGTTTTATTACGTGTGTTTGATATCGCTGAGAACGAAAATCGATAACTGGAAAATTTGCCACAGGCCGATTTTGCCCGTGTATCTGAAAGATTTCTTTTGTCGGTAAGGACCAAGTCAATAACTGAAAATTTTGTATATTGAAAACTACGGCCATTGTTTGTTTTTGTAGTGTTTCAACGCATTTTTTCATCTTGAGCCTTAGCACCAACGCACTTTACAATTTTTATTCAGCGATCATTAATCCTTTTATTTTCATTCATTGAGAAAGTCGACTTTTTTTGTTACTAAAAGGCTATTGTGTTTATGTACATGGTACATGGTTGCTTGTAGATATGAAATTTCTTTTCTCGTGTTCAACTCGTCATCTCACTCGTGAGCTATCGAGTTCAACACTCGAAGAGAAATTCCATACCTATGCGTGCCCATGTATAATTCTCTATTTGGCAACCTTCAAGAGTTTCTACAGCAGACATTAAGAGCGTTAGCCCTTCGTTTAAGCGAACTCTTTATGGTGGCCAATTTACATTATCAAATCAGCTGATAAAACCAAATTGTCTTGTATCCGTCGGATGAGATGATTACTTATTAAGTTTTCTACACAGAGATTTTAAAAGCAAAGCCATTCTTCTCCCCCTTCCCCCCCCCCCCTCGATTACTTTCGACCACTAACTTCAATCGAATTTAACAGGCGAGGTGGCAAGAAGAGGTCTGGATTTATGTGTTTAACATTGAGAATCATAAAAATAAAAATTTCAATCAATTTGTTGTTCAAAATAATGATGATGATGATGATGATGATGATGATGATAAAGTTAGAAGATGATGGGAAGGTCTGGCCAAAGGTTGGACAATAGGAGAGTGGAAAGTCCCCATGCGAGAGAGACCACCCTAAATATTAAACAATCAAATACAATCCACTCTAGTCTTCTCAAAAGATTTAAAGATTTAAAAAACCTAAAGAAATTGTTTAAGCATGACCTTTATAGTTGTACCTGTTCACATTGATACTTACTCTGTTGATTAAAATTTGTTCCACTGGTTCAGAGCTGTTAAAAATCACAAATCCAAAGTTCTACAAATATAACACACAAGAAAACTTATTAGGACTGTTGGAAATAGTTTAAGTGAATCTTTGATTATTCTGGCTTCAATGATACCAAACAACCTAACAAACAAACAAACACAACAGAAGAAAACCACGGCCTACGTGTTACCGTACCCTCCCCCGATAGTGAAACGGAAGCCTCGCCTTTGTTTCTCCTTGGCGGGGGGAGGGTACGGCTTCATGTAAGCTAAAAAAACCATGGCCAACAGTAGCAGAAAAAATAATCTGTAGTGAGCTTAAAACGTGTATATTAATGAGGCGAGTACCTTAGGATTTAGCCTGATTTCCAATATGGTTCCATACTCTGGAAGAGAAAGATAGTGTGAAAAATAAATATACATGAATATATTATAATGCAAGGAGGGTCACAAACATCCAAGCATCTGACAGAATAAACAAGGATTAATGCAGGACTCAGATTTCCTGCCCCAAACTCAAGAAGAATGTTTTGAAACATCCCTCATTTGACATGGATGCATAAAATTTGCAGCTTTACTGCTCTACATAGGACCTAGCAGAATGCATCCGGCTTGTTTCATATGATCCTAATATAAGGCCTAGCTTGTAAAAAAAAAACTCTCCAAATGGCTGTCACTAATGCATCTGAATGCAAAATCAAAGTGCTCTGTGAGCAAACTCGTGAATTGACACATGATTTTTGAGATTATGTTTAATGTTATCTGGTTTAGAGAATTTTGTGGTTGATTGTCATCTAGAGTACGAGCGGTAGTTCAGTGTTCGCTAATGTAGCAAAGAAACAAAGTAACGTTGGGACAAGAAGGCATTACAATTGAAATGATCATGCTATTACAATTAACAAGGTGGATGATGTCATGTGTTTTAAACGTCTATCATTTTTGTTTCTGGTTCAAAAGAAAAGGTTGGAAGTAAATGTGGGTGAAAAGTGAAATTTACTGTCTTTCGTTGTAAATATTAGAAAATCAAGGCAATACTGTCTTAATGAAAACATTAATGATTCCCTCTTTATCAAATGAGACAAACGGGAACGAGTTTTGAGTGATATAACTAAGCCAAGCCTGCCACCGTCATTTTGGATCTCCGCCTGGGTAGATTTAAGTCACGTGCTAGGCAACGTATAATCAATAACAAGATAGAATTTCATTTCAGGCCTATTTATCAATTTTGTGGTGTGTAACTTTCGCATTTTAGTACTTTGTATGTATGTTGAATCTTCAAATTGTCTTGAAACTTACAAGAAAATTGTTCTTTAAAAATTCACTGAAAATCGGTAGCTAAAATTGTTTGTCTAAGTGTTATTTGATTTTCGTGTTAACTTGTTATTTCGTCAGTCGCCGGCATCTTTTGTTGCTTCACACAGGAAAAACACACGCGACGAAACGTAATGATCAATTTTGTCCTCAATCTCACGCTATAACAGAAAAAGCTTTTGAACATCTGTAAACTCCGAGCGCTTCGCAGTAAGTGATATTTTCAATGAATCTTCGGATTGTTTTCAAGTTCAAGGATTGTATATTACAATTTTATGAAAAACGAAGGTTGTTCTGTTATTTCAGTGTGAATCCTTGAATGCTTGCCAGTCGCTGGCGCCGCTTGTTGAAACTAAAACGAAAAAAAAAACTCTTTTAAGATTATCATTGGCTTCTTTTTCACCCCACCACTATTCTTAGCAACAAAGGTCGCCATTTCGTCTGTTTATTGCTCGCCAAAAACTATCAAATGTACTCAAAAGCCTAAAATCTAAAAAAAGTTTACAGGAATCGACCAATCGAGCGAGCGAGCGAGCGAATGCTATTCCCCACATCGTATCTATAACTCGCTCTTGCGCATGCGCGCAATTCACGAGTTAAAAAGGAACTACCTTGGTTTCAAATCCTAAACTTTAAAATTTCCTATGCCATGCAATTGACATCTTTGTTTGTCTTACATCTTTCTTTCTGCAAAAAGTAGAATACAAATAGTGCGCAAATAGACTACAAATATCCTGTGATATTGTATGGTTATTTGGACAGTTGGTTATTTTATACTGTAAAAAAACTTGTTTAACCAGTTGGCTATGCATGCTAAGCTTTTCTATCCACTTTGCTTTTCCTGCCCTAAGAGAACAAATGAACAGAAAGACTAAGCAGAAAAATAAGCAGTTGGATAATACCACTGGTATTAGACATTTTGGTGTGTAGTATCGCTGAGTATTTTTATTCGTTTGTATTGTGATTTGCCCTACAGGCTTGTCAAAATAAGGCACAATTCGTAAAAAATACTCAAAACTTCTAATAAGATATATATATATTTATATATAAGTGAAAGAATCAAAGAGGACGCATTGATTCTCTAGCACCAACGGTTCTAGAGAATCAATGCATCCTCTTTGATTCTTTCACTTATATATACTCAGCTCTGCTACCACAGCATTGAGTACTTTATGCCAAGGTAGACTCTACCCCCCATTTATATGTGTGTACGTATATATATATATATTTTTTTTTATTTGTCCACATGTGCACTCACTAGAAAACACATTGCGCACTTCTTCATCCTTGACCCCTGCTGGCAAGTTTCCAATAAACACTTGATGATTATCTGGAGCATTGCGAGCTGTCAGCCTTGCATCTCTAGTGTTCATTCCCCCACGAGCATCCTTAGATGAGCGGGCAGGAGCAGGCTGGGGCCTTGGTGGTGGCTGTAAGACAGGCTGAGGAAGAGGCTGAAAAAAAAAAAAAAAAAAGGAATAATAAATTAACATGATGCAGTAGATACTTTCATGCCTGAAAATATTTAAGCACAACACAATTCAGACTAATGATTTGACACAAAAACATGTCCTTCACATACCACAACATGTGTTGCCAATAGATTTCGTCCTAAGATTTAGAGATACTGCTGCCATCAAGTTGGATGTACAAACACTTACTAACCTCTCCTCTCAATGTGGATTGTCATTTTTTCCCCAATATTGCTTTTTTTTTTAAATGTTATTTACTTATCCATCTATTAATTTTCATCTGGTGCAATTTTATTGTTACCAACATTAAGAAGAGGGTTGTTGTTTGTCCAACTAAAGAAAATACACTTATGTACTGAATTTCTATGAAAGTTGTTGCTTGATGCAGGCAGTATCCTCTAGTTGATAGTTTCTTAGTTCCCCTTTTGCAAAATATCAAAATTGAGTGGAGGAATTGAACAGCAATGACCAGCACTTGCTGCTGGTTATGTTATCATTTTCAAGCTACCTGTTGAGCCTGATGCACTGGGCGTGAGTTTGTGGATGGAGCTGAGCTAGACTGAGCTGGTGGTGTGCGAGATGCTGCAAGAGCTGCCCAGGTCTTCGGCTTCTCTGGCACTGCAATCAAACCACAAGATAAAAAAAATAAATCATATCCAATGCTATGAACACCTGCATAGAATTATTGACATAAAAATAAAGACGTTTCTCCTTAACTCCCATATGCAATCAATAAGGAACTTCACTGACCATTTCCAATCATACACCACCACCTCCCCCCCCCCCCCCACGGCAAAAAAAAGATGACAAGAATAGGCAACTTATCAGTCTGACAGTGTCAACTTGATAAAGCACCAAATTCTCTTTACTGTCTCAAGAAGTCACAAAAAAGAGAGAGAGGGTTACAAATCAGATCTTTGAATTTAAAGGGGTACATGAAAGTTATCAATGAACTCAGTTTCATTGCAATTTTACATTTCCATTCAAATTAGTTCAGAGAATTTGATGTTAAATCAAGATAACACTGTCTTGTAGACAAATTTGTCTTTTCTTGTCACCTGTTTGTAGGTTAATGTAGAAACATTGTAAGAAGGAGTTAAATTTTAATCAGTTTGGGGAGTTTACTTATTAAGGCAACAGTAAAACATGTACCTGACTCAGCTGGTTCACCAGAAATATCCTCTAAAGGTGCCTCTGTTTCAGACCCTGGCCCCTCAAGCTCCTCCTCCTCCTCTTCAGCCTCTTCTGGCTCCTCATCATAAGGGGCATCATTAAGATGTCCATCAGCAGACAGAGGCTCCTTCTCCTCCAAGGGCTGAATACCTGGTGTCTCTTTCACCGGCTCAAGGTGAGGAATCTGAAAAGAGCACAACATTAAAGAACTTTGGGCAGCCAGGATATTGCTTTTATAAGTGAAAGCTTTAACCCTTTCAATCCTAGGAGTTATCTTCAATATTTGTTCAAGCAAAAAGGTTGTGAGAAGTAAAAAAAATATCAACAAAGTGGTTTTGTTTTATTCAAAACTATATTCTCAGAGCTAAAATTGCAATAAATAAATTGCAGAGAATGCTCAAAATTGATGTTTAAATCTTAGGGGAGAATGGGTAAAGAGCTGGGAGTAACAGACTTCTTGGACCAGAACCCGTAAGGTACCAGGTGATTCTGGAAATAACACAACTTTGCTAGGAGGACCTCCCCATCAATAATCAATTTATATTCTCAAATGAAAATTTTACAATCTGCTCTGTGGCTGTTACTGATCAACCATGACAAAAAATGTAACTATCCATCTACCTGGGGCTGTTTGTCGATGACAACTTCTCGCAGTTCTGAGGATTCTTCATCACCCACATTATCATTTAGCAATGGATCTTGGTTCAGTAACCCTCCAGGACTGAACAAATAAAAACAGAGAAAATTAATGACAATCAAAATTTCCTTATCTTAAATGTGCCTAATTCAAAGTCATAGAATGACATACCAACCCCTGTCAGGTCAAGTGTAATGGGACAGATGCAAAGTACATACAGCTGTATGTGCGTGTATAAACAAGAAAGGAAAACATGCTATTAACATTTATGAACTACTGTGTGGACTGATAGTAAAGCTACATCATTATTATCTAAAAGATTCTTTACATATATTACATTCTTTTCAAATATAACAGAGTGTCTTTCAGTCAAGCACACAGAGGCTAGGATGTACATTATTGTATGAATTGTGGTCTGAGAATATCTCACTCCAAGAATCAAATATATTTCAAAGATCAACATTGCCTTTTTCAAAGCTCAAGCTCTTTGTATGTTGTCATTTCCATGTTTTCAGGGCTAAATGAATTTCATTGCTTTTAACATAAAACATTTTATAACCAAGACAATGATTACCCATTGGTTTGTCCCTGGTCTGTGTAATGCAAGTTGTCATTGGCCTTGTCCTGCGGCACTTCCTGCTCCTGGTTAGGTTGGCTGTAGCTGTTGACATTGTTGCTCACTTGCCCTGGTTGAGGAACATCTTCTTCCCCCTCCGAATCTTCAAGAAAAACCATCAGTAGTAACTAAAACTTCATTTATTCAAGCTTCTTAGAAAGCCATCGCTTAAAACATTCAATACTCAACACTGCAATTATTTTGGTCATAATGGCCAGTAGAAAAAAATCTGGCTACTAAAATTTCAGAGACACTGGCAAATGGTTGCTTAAGACTTAAAAAAGTGAAACAATTGATATACTTCTCCTTACCAACAGTACCATCAGCTGGCTCATCACTTGTCTCCTCAGAAAACACCTCATCTTGATAGCGGAATATGTCATTATGGACATAATACTTTCTTGGTCCCTGGTCAAACAAAATTAACTTATGTTTGTGGGTGATATGTATAAATGGACAATAACCTTGATTTTACCCAAAAAATTCCTAGAGAGATATTTATTCATAGGTATTATCTGTTTCAAAAAGTAAATTGTTTACTTAGCTAGACAAATATATTGATTTTTTAAATGTTCTGTCAAATGATTCTACATAATATAAAACTGAATAGGTTGAAAAATCCTCAGCGGTGAGTACAGTAGAACCTGCACTAAACCCTTTAACCTGTAAGAGTGACTAACATCTAACCATAACCTTTTTTACAAAATCTAATTTCTCCTTACAACAACACCCCTCAATCATACACTAAGGTCATGAGAATAAAGGAGATGATCACCAACTAAAGAAGCCCTTGATTTTTTAACAAATTCTCCCTGGTTAGAACCCTAGGAAATGTCTAGGGAGTAGTATGGAGAATATGCATACTGATGTTAGGGAGGAAAGAGTAAAGTGATCATTCACAAGGAACGGTGGGATGACTGCCTCATACAGGTTGACTGCTTAACCCTTTAGCTCCCAGATCAAATTTGTTATTCTCCTTATTGTCAACTATACAATTCTTATGATGTTAGTGCAGAGAATTTAGTATTGGATCAACTAACTATCCCCAAATTGATATTTTTCTTTATTCTTATCACTTATCAGGTTGATATTTTACTTAAATTAAGTGGAAAAAGAGAAAAGTGATTGCTTCATATAGGGAAACTGCTTAACACACTGCTCCTGAATACAGGTTTGACTGTACTTACCTCGCCAGGAGCCAAAACAAAGGTCTGCATAAATCTTCTCATGGGCTGACCATGATTGGACAGTTCACCTGACACCTGCCACAGATCAAACAACAAATAATACAGCATAAGCACTCTCCAAGAAATTGGATTCACCGATATACGTGTACAGATAGTACATGCTTGAGAACATCACCTCAGTCAGTAGAGATTTCACTCAATGAAAATTTTTACATTTCCTTTCCATGACTACAAGAGACTGATAGAAATTTGTAGTTTCTGTGATTTTAAACACTTCTCTACTACACTACTGCATGTGAACGTTTTAAAGAATAAATCAACTTCTTACAGCTTAGGTAAAGAAATTCCCCCCAAAAAAGGAATCACTGAGATACAAAATATATCTCTTAACAAGCAGACAAGTATAGTCTATTTAGCAGTTCCTATCAAAACTAAAAGGCATGCAGGGCATGAAATTAATTTTTTTTCTGATAGCCACTTGGCTCCTAAATTCTTCAAAGTGGTAGCCAAGTGAAAAAAGGTTGGTCGCCATTTTCAAAGACAAACAAAACCTTCTTTTAAGCCATCAGCATTCTAGATAGACCCTCCAAAATTAAGTTTGGGAAAAGATCTTTAACGTGCTACAAAGTGGACACTACAATGGATAATATACAACATTGTAGCTCACTTAATTCCAAGATGGCGTCTAGTTATCAATCGAGATGCATCTGTTGCATTTTGGAAACAAACTTAACGAGGAAGTTTGCAACAGATTTATCTCTGCAAATCTTTTTAATTCATTATATCTCTTGGTAAGGTTATGATGAAACATTCTAGTCGCCAATTTGGCGACTAATTTCCAGGATTTGGTCGCCAAAGTGAAAAAGTTAGTTGCATTGGCGCCTATATTAGGCACAATTTCACACCCTGGCATGTATCATAAGTAACTTAAACCACTAATAGACTGAGTTGGAGACATCCTCAAAATTTAATTGCTTTACAGATTTAATTTGAACTTTACCTGCACCACTACCCCACCCCCAACAGTGGAGTGACTGTCCACTTGTCTTATCTTTGTGTGGCAGTCATTGAAATTGAGTTCTTTGATCTTGTTGTAAATTGCCTAAAAGAATATAAAAAAATAGCAAGATGTAACTTCACGATTCAGTTAAACTTAAGTCGCTTCTCTGAGTTTATATATTGATTGTTCTTTTTTTGTTTCACCCTTTAACTCTCAGAAGTGATTGATATGTAACTTCCCTTCATAATTTGCATATATCATCAAGCAAACAGGTATTGAGAATACTCAAACCTATCTGGTAGAAGTTATCTTGATCTAACATAAAATAATCGCAACTACTTTAAGATGAAATGTGTACCAGCTAAAGGGGAGAATTAACCATCACATTATGAGAGTTAACCTGTAAGCTCACTGAGCTACTGATTTGGGCTCTATGCTCACAAAGCCTCTATCCCCACAAGTTTGAAATGGTTACCACCCATTTCAGAAGGAGATATAATAATCTTAGCTAATTCATAC